>NC_060269.1:72836021-72903187 GCF_021613505.1 Equus quagga
TATTTGCTTGCTGCTTATACACCTTTGGCTAGTTTCCAGACCTCCAAATTTTTGGTTGATTTTGATGTAATCATGGGGAATCAAGACCCTGGCACTTCCTAGTCTGCCATTTTTCTAGTGTCATTGCAAACTAATCACTTTTTTAAAAAATTAAGAGATAATTAAAACTATATCACTCTAGCAGACATGAGGGCTAGATGATTTACAATGTGTTCTTAACAAAAATGAAATAAATATTCTCTAGATAAATTTATGTTTTTTGAAGGGTAGCAAGAGAAGCAAAGAATACCATTGAATTCATTTATTAGATCTATAATAATCTTAGTATAAAATTATCCAATAATACTATAAGAATATTATAAATACATATCATTATGAATATATGTGCAAAAATCCATAAAAAATAACAAGTAGTATTCAGCCATACAACAATAAAATAAACAAAATCCCTGTCATAACAAGTTAAAGTTTTTAACAAGTCATTTCAGTGTCAGAAATTCTTTTAAAAACTGTTTATTTCTCAGATTTTCCTTGAATTTCCACAACTGTATACACTTGTATAACCAGCACCATAAGAAAATACACACTATTACCATTGCCCCAGAACATTGTCTAATATCCCTACCTAGTCCTCCACCCATTTTCCTCTGATAAATTAATAAATATAGTTTTACATATTATAATACTTACATTATTATATAATGCAATATTATTTATGTATTGTGTAAATTACTACTATTTTATATAATATAAAGAATATACATAATTTATATAGGTGTACATGTATGTGTATGTGTGCATATATATGTATGTTATGGACATTTTGATTAGAATTCCTATGAATATGGCTGCTTATGAACATTCTTGTATAAATCCTTTTGTATACATATGCTTATATTTGTCTTGGGTAAATACCTATAAATGGAATTGGTGGATAATAGGAGGGTTGCATAAACCACATGAGTGTTTCACTTGTTCTATATCCTTGTAAATATTTAAATTCTCCCATAATTTTTACTTTTAGATATTCTAGGGCATGAGGAAGAGTAATATTCACTTTTTTTTTAAGATTTTATTTTTTTTCCTTTTTCTCCCCAAAGCCCCCCCCGGTACATAGTTGTGTATTCTTCGTTGTGGGTTCTTCTAGTTGTGGCATGTGGGATGCTGCCTCAGCGTGGTCTGATGAGCAGTGCCATGTCCGCGCCCAGGATTCGAACTAACAAAACACTGGGCCGCCTGCAGTGGAGCGGGCGAACTTAACCACTCAGCCACGGGGCCAGCCCCATTAATATTCACTTTTGAATGGCTAATTCTCTTGAACATCTCTTCATGTACTTCTTGGCCATCCATATATGTGTTTTCTTTTGTAATGCTCAAATCTTTGCTCATTTTTTAATTGAATTATCTTTTTATTGTCAGTTTTTAGGGATTCTTTATATAATTTGCATAATTGAGAGTTCTTTGTCACATATATGTACTTATATGTGAGTACTTTCTCAGGCTACTGATGGCCTATTCATTTATTTCATGAAGTATTTTAAACTTTTATTAATTTAATTTATTATTATTTTTTCTTTTATTATTAGTTTTTTTGGTGTCATATCTAAGGAATATTTTCCTATTTCAATTTTGTGATTTATTTTCTAGAAGTCATCATTTTAGCTTTAGATTTAGATATATAATCCATCATGAAATAATTTTCACATGTGGAGTATGGTGACATTCAAGGTTTACTTTTTTAATATGGCCATTCCAGTTTTTCATTGAATTCAAAGAGCCTCAGAATTCCTTTTAATATAATACATCATATTTCCAGATTATCTGAGAGAAGCATACAGGGCAGAAAAATGTGTTCACCAAACTTCAACTCTACTTTATGAAATTAAAAAACAACTCTTAGCAAAGTAAGAGAAGTAAACTTCCTTAAACTACTAAAAAATTCATGTATACATATATATGTAAATATATATAAGATATATGATATAAAATAATAGGTAATATAAAATGACATGTAATATAAAATGACATGTAATATAAAAATGATATATAATATAAACATGATATGTACTCTAAACATTATATACCATTTCTAAGTTTTAAATAATTTAAAATCAGAATCAAGACACTTATTTGACTTGGATATTTTTATCTAACATTGTAATGAGATGCTAAACAATGCATTACAAGAATAAATATGATGTACAATATTTGAAAAATTTAAAAAGTCCCATAGTTTCTTGAAGGTGACATGATTATCTACATAAAGAATGCAACAAGGGCTGTCCTGGGGGTGTTGAGGTTAAGTTTGCCTGCTGTGCTTTGGTGGCCTGGGGTGCACGCATTTGGATTCCCGGTGCAGAGCTAGGCACTGCTAATCAAACCATGCTGTGCTAGGCATCCCACATATAAAGTAAAGGAAGGTGGGCACAAATGTTAGCTCTGGGCCAAACTTCCTCTGCATAAAGAGGTTTGGCAGCAGATGTTAGCTCAGGGCTAATCTTCCTCAAAAAAAAAAAATCAAGAGCCCAGAAATGAACCAACATATTTATGGACAGCTAATATTCAACAAGGGAGCCAAGAGCATATAATGGAGAAAGGAGAGTCTCTTCAGTAAAGGGTGTGGGAAAACTGGACAGCCACATGCAAAAGAATGAAAGTGGGCCATTCCCTTACACCATGCACAAAAATCAACTCAAAATGGATTAAAGACTTGAATGTAAGACCCAAAACCATGAAACCTCTAGAAGAAAACATAGGCAGTATGCTCTTTGACATCGGTCTGAGAAGCATATTTTCAAGTACGATGTCTGACCAGGCAAGGGAAACAAAAGAAAACATGAACAAATGGGACTGCATCAAACTAAAAAGCTTCTGCACAGCAAAGCAAACCACCAACAAAACAAAAAGACAACCTAACAGTTGGGAGAAGATATTTTCAAACCATATATCAGATAAGGGGTTAATACCCAAGATATACAAAGAACTCACACATCTCAACAACAACAACAAAAAAAACCAACAATCCCAGTAAACATGGGTAAAAGATCTGAACAGAGATTTCTCCAAAGATGATATACAGATGGCCAACAGGCACATGAAAAGATGTTCAACATTGTTAGCTATCAGGAAAATGCAAATCAAAACTACAATGAGATATCACCTCACTCCAGTCAGAATGGCTATAATTAACAAGACAGGAAACAACAAGTGTTGGAAAGGATGTGGTGAAAAGGGAACCCTCGTACACTGCTGGTGGGAGTGCAAACTGGTGCAGCTACTATGGAAAGCAGTATGGAATATCCTGCAAAAATTAAGAATAGATTGGGGCTGGCCCTGTGGCCGAGTGGTTAAGTTTGCGCGCTCCGCTGCAGGCAGCCCAGTGTTTCGTTGGTTCGAATCCTGGGCGCAGACATGGCACTGCTCGTCAGACCACGCTGGGGCAGCGTCCCACATACCACAACTAGAAGAACCCACAACGAAGAATATACAACTATGTACCGGGGGCTTTGGGGAGAAAAAGGAAAAAATAAAATCTTTTTAAAAAAATTAAGAATAGATCTACCATATGATCCAGATATTCCACTGCTGAGTATTTATCCAAAGAACTTGAAAACACGAATGCATAAAGATATTTTCACCCCTTTGTTAATTGCAGCATTATACACAATAGGCAAGACTTGGAAGCAACCTAGGTGTCCATCAAGGGACGAATGGATAAAGAAGATGTGGTATTTATACGTGGTGGAATACTATTCAGCCATAAGAAATGATGAAATCTGGCTATTTATGACAACATGGATGGACCTTGAGGGTATTATGCTGAGTGAAATAAGTCAGAGGGAGAAAGTCAAATACCGTGTGATCTCATTCATAAGTAGAAGATAAAAACAATGATAAACAAACACATAGAAACAGAGATTGGATTGGTTGTTACCCTAGGGGAAGGGAGGAGGGGAAGGGCAAAAGGGGTGCTCAGGCTCACATGTGAGTGGATGGACTATAAGTTGTTTTTGGGTGGGGGACATGATGCAATCTACACAGAATTCAAAATATATTATGATGTACATCTGAAAGCTATATAATGTAACAATCCAATGTTATTGAAATTAAAAAATAAATAAAAATTTAAAAAAACCAAAACTTCTGCTTTGCAAAAAGTAATGTGAAGAGAGTAAGACAACCCACACACTGGGAGATAATATTTGCAAAAGTTACATTTTAAAAAGAAATTATTAAAAATATACAAAGAATTCTTAAAGATCAATAATAAGAAAATAAACAACCTATTTTAAAAATGGGCCAAAATCCTTAATAAGCACCTCATCAAAGAAATATATAAATTGCAAATAATCACATGAAAAGATGTTCTACATCATATATTATCAGGGAAATGCAAGCTAAAATGATAATAAGACACTAATACACCCTAATTAGAATGGTCCAAATATGCAACTTTGACAACACCAGTTTCTTGCAAGGATGTGGAGCAACAGTAACTCTTATTCTTTGTGGGTGGGAATGCAAAGTGGTACAGCCACTATGGAATATATTTTAACAGTTTGATTCTAAACTAAACATACACTTACCATGTTTTCCAGCACTCAAGTTCTTTAAAATTTCCCCTCAGGTTGGTCTCCATCACAGAGATACCCAACATCAACAAGAACAAATAATAATGGCAAACAATGGAGAAAGGAGGTAATATGATTTCCATAGTTGCCACATTATAACATTCAAATGTCCAGCTTTCAGAACGACCACCAACAAAATATACAAGATGTGAAAAGTAACAGAAAAGTATCACTCATTCAAAGGAACAAAATAATCAGAAAATCTGAGGAAAACCCAATGTTGGATTTACTAGATAAAGATTTTAAAACAACTTCGTAAAGATGCTCAATAAGCTAAAGGAAGACATAAACAGAGAAAGAAAAATAATTTATAAACAGAATTAGAATATCAAGAAAAGATAAAATGTAAAAATACATCAGAAAAAATGTCTAGCCTAATCATACAATAACTGAAATGAAAATTTCACTAGAGGGATTCAACAACAATTTGTGCAGTCAAAAGAAAAACAGAGAACTCAAGATGGGATAATTAAAATTATTTAGTCTGAGGAGCAGAAAGTAAAAAATATTTTTAAAAATGTGAACAGAGCCTGAGCAAGCTGTAAACTCCATCAAGGAGAACAACACACACATTGTGGGTCCCAAGATTACTCAATTGTGAAAACACACCCATTTCAATAAATAGGGCTGGGAAAACTGGATGCCTCCATGCGAAAAATAAAGTTGGTCCCTTACCTTACAGGATACACCAAAAACAAAAATCTCAAATGGGCCAAAGATCTGAATTTAAGAGCTAAAAATATAAAACTCTTGAAAGAAAATATTGGAGAAAAACTTTCAACATTCCATTTGGCAACCGTTTCATGGATATGATCCCAAAAGCACAAGCAACAACAACAACAAAAAAAACCCAGAACAAATGGATTCAATCAAACTTAAGAACTTTTGTGCATCAAAGTACATGATCAAGAATACAAAGACAGCTTACTAAATGCAAGAAAATATTTGCAAATCATGTTTGTTCAGGGATTAATGTATAGGATATATAAATAACTTCTATAACTATATATCTAAAAGATTTGAAAGCACAAACATGGGCAAATATCTGTATCCCAAAATTTATAGCAGCATTATTCACAATAGCAAAAATGTGGAAGCAACTCAAGTGACCATCGACAGATGAGTAAATGAAAGAAATGTAATCAATAAAATACTCTTCAGCCATAAGAAGGAAGGAAATTGTGATTATGTTACCACATGAACAGATATTGAAAACATTATGCTTAGTGAAATAAGCATAAGGAAGTAAGGACAAGTATTATATGATTCATCTTATATGACGTACATAGTTTAAGCAAATTCATAGAGACCGAAAGTAGAATAGAATCCACCAGAGGCTGGGGATAGTGAAAGTGGTAGTTATTATTTAACAGATACAGAGTTGGGTGGTAATGAAAAATTTTGGGTACAGATAGTGGTGATTATTAGATGACGTTATACACTTACAAATCATAAAATGAATAAATGTGATATGTATATTTTTCTACAATAGAAAATTAAATCTGTTATAACAGTTTGACATATATTCAAAGAGTTAAGTAAAGAAGTGGAAGAGAAAATTGCCCTTAGTGGTAGTATGAGTGATAAAAATACAATTTGTGAGATGAAGACTAGATGGTAGGGGATTAGACTTTCAGAAGAATAGATTACTGACTTTGAAGACATAGCAATGGAAACTATCCAAAATGAAACTCAGAAACAAAAAGGAATTTAAAAAAGTAGTGAACTGAGAATATATTTGAACAGTAATCTATATAGGTAATTGTATCTGAAACAGAAAAGTGTGAGCAGAAAAAAGATTCAAATGAAAATGGCCAACATTTTTCCACTTTGATTTGAAAAGTTTGATCAAAAACTTTAAAGCACAGACACAAAAAGCTCAACAAAGCCAAAGCATAAAAAGTATGGAAAGAACTACACCAAAGCACATCAGTTTTAATGCTCAAACCATTGATAAGAAGAAAATCCTGAGATCCACAAGAGGGAGGAAATTACTGAAAGAATAAAGATATTATGCCAGTAGAGAGTTATATATCCAATTAAATTAGTTTAAAAAATGATGGTAAAACAAAGACTTTCACATGAAAAAAGCTCAAAGTAAAGGACACATACTACAACAAATGTTAAAGTAAATCTGTCAGTTTGAAATTACAGATTTACACAAAGGAAAACTGAGCATCATCAAAATAAAAATGATATATATATATCTGACAGTATATATGATTTAATTTTTATGCTTAAAAGATTTTTAAAAATGTAATGAACTATTTAGAAATAATAATAACAATGTATTGTAGACTTTATAATACATCTATTAGTATGACTAAAATAGGCAAAGGTCGGGAGGTGAGAAATGGAAGTATATTGTTATAAGCTCCTTTTACTATGTATAGTGAAGTTTGCCAGAGAGAATTCAAACGTGTCCTATAAATGTTAAAGTGACAAGTAGCATAATAATTGCAGAATTATAGCTCACAAACAAACAGAAAAAAATACTTAATCCAAATAAAGGCTGACACAAGGAGACAGGGAACAAATAACACACCAGACCAAAAGAAAGCATATAGCTCTATAAGTAAAGTTAACAATATCAATAATTTCAATTTCTCTATCTATACAAACACCACAATCAAAAATCAGAGATTCTTTTATAGGATTACAAAGCAAGATCCAACTCAATGATGCCTTCAGAAAATAAAATTATAAAGAAACAAATAGGCTCAAAGCAAAAAGATAGATAAAGATATACATGCTCATGTTAAGAAGGAGAAAGCTAAAGTGGCAATGTTGTATCATACAAAATAGAATTTAGAGAAAAGACTGTTATAAGACCAAAAAAAAGGCCTTATTATAGTGGTAAGTGGATCAAATAACTAAGACGAAATTAAATTCTAAATATTTATGCGCCAAATAGCAGGGCTTCAAAATAAGTAAAGCAAAATTGATTGATCTGCCTGGAGAAACAGATAAGCAATTATAGACAGAGATTTTTATACCTCCCTCTATTTGTTGATTCTTGAGGTCAAAGTTTGTATTCTCTATCGTTTTAGTCTTTCAAACTTTGTGGAGACCTTCTTAATCACAAAATATGATATATTTAGGTGTGTGCACAATGCACATTTGAAAAAATTTTAATCTGCAGTTTCAGTGCATACCATCCTACAATTATCAATGTGGTCAAGTTCGTAAATCTTATATCTATCTTATTTTTTATTTTTATTGCTATGTTCTATAAGTTTTTGTAAGCTACATCTTAAAATATTTAAGTATGAAAGCACGTTTTCTTTTAATTTTCTTCTTTGCTCTGTATATCATGATGACATATTAATATGTGTAAAAAAATTTATGCCATTTTATTTGAATGAATATTTCAAAATTAACTTTATAAATTGTAAGGGTAAGATAATTTCTTTCATTCAGGAATTGGTTTCTAAATTAGATTACCTACATGGCAAACTCTTTTGTCATCGAATGGAAAATATAGTGTCTGCCTCAAGAATTACCGTAGGTTTTAAGGGTCCAAATATATGCAAAACTATACAAAATTCCCAATAAATATTTTCCTCATTGTACCTTTTTGATATGTTAAAATGATTCATCAAAAGCGTTATATGATGAAAAAGAAAAGTATACCTTATTTGGTCTTGGCATGGAGATTGTAACTGCTAATAATAAGGGTATCACTTGTTGTTAAACTCACTACATTTTAAATATAATTTTTTTAGCTTGAGTGAAAATGATACTCATTTAAAATTTATTCTTTTACATTATGACAAAAAGGGTAAGGTCTGATTGATCTCTTTTACTGGCCATATCTTCCATAAATAATTTGGAAAAACAATAATAAATTTCATTTTTATAACAGTTTTAATTTATAGAAAATTAAACAGAAAATTCTATGTCTCCTTGCCAAACACACACAGTTTTCTCTATTATTATTTTCTATAATTTTCCATTAGTGTGATATATTTGTTACAATTGAAAAATATTGAAATGTTAATAAAAAGTTCATAGTTTACATTAGTTTTGACCTTTGTGTTGTGCAGTTTTGTGGGTTTTGGCAAATGCATTATGCCATACAGCCACCATTACTTTACTACGTAGAATAGCTTTAGCACCCTAAAAGTTTCCTGTGTTCCATTTATTCATCTTTTTTACTAAGAAAATAATATTTTAGTATTTTTTTCATGATTGACTTTCAGATGTCATTATACACATTTTAGGTTATTTTAAATATGACTGAAAATGATTTCCTCTCATAAGTGCACAAAAAGATTAAATATAGTATATAACATTTATTCTAGGACTCTTTAAGCTTAAAGGATAATAGATATATATTTAGTAAAATATTTGTCTTTACCAGTTATGCTTCAAACATCAGAAAATGTGTATTTCATGGAAGGAAAACCTTCAAAATTAAGTTTATGGTTTGTTTATGCTGACATATGATTTTCACTTCAAAATAATGTCAGATGCTTAAAAGTTCAAAATAGGCAAGAAAATTATTTTGAAGTATTTTTAAAATTATTTTACCTAAGTGGGAGTCTTTAAAAATATCAATCTTATCCTTTTTCTGGATGAAATATTCTCATAATTTTCTTTCCTGTGTCATTATTTCTTATTTCTAAAACTGTAGATAATAAAATTCAAGAAAGGAGGGATTATAGAGTAGAAGGTAGAAATTATCATCTCCTGAATGGTGGATGAGCTGGAGGTGGTCTGCAAATACACAGCAGTGGCTGAGCTGACAAAGACTGTCACCATGAGGATGTGAGGAATACAAGTGGAAAAAGCTCTTTCTTTCTCTTTTCTGATCGAAAACCTGAGCACACTAACAAATACACAAATGTAAGACATGGTGATGAAGGGAAAATAGCTACCACCAGTCATCACTATGGAGACAAAAATTGCAATTTGATTGTTTAAGATATCAGAGCAGAAGAGCTTCAGCAGAGAAGGGATGTCACAGAAGAACTGATTTACCACGTTGGACTGACAGAAGGACAGCCAAAATTTGTTGTCAGAGTCAAAACCTGAATAAATAACACCACTGAGTATGGAGGCCATTGTCGTGTGGATACAAAGCCAAGGGCTTATGATTGCAGTCTAGAGGGGCCGGGAGATGGCCACATAGCGGTCCTATGCCATGACAGTGAAGAACATGTAGCTATTGAGAGTTTGAACATATAATGAAAATTTATTGTTCTATATCTCCCAACCAATTTTCAGTTCTAGATTGAGTTTCCATGTAGCAGCACAGTAGAGCTGAAACTCCACCCCCTTCAGGGGCAGGTATGCTTTCCATCCTGACTGCCATTCACTTGCTTTATAGCTATATAGCTATGATAAGCCTCTTAAATAGTTTAAACCTCAGGGGGTGGTCTAGTGTAGTAGCAGTTAAATTCTCACGCTCTGCTTTGATGGCCTGGGTTCACCAGTTAGGATTCTGGGCATGGAACTATGCACTGCTTATCAAGCCATACTGTGGCAGCCATCTGACATATAAAAATAGAGCGAGGCAGTCATGGATGTTAGCTCAGGGCCAATCTTCCTCAGCAAAAAGAGGAGGATTGGTGGCAGATGTTAGCTCAGGGCTAATCTTCCTCAAAAAAGGTTAAACCTCAGTTGCCTTATTTATAATATTTTAATAACATCTACCTCAGGCATTTGATATTTCTAAAATAATTTAAATAGAAGAAGTACTAAAAATGGGGACTATGTTGAAGAAAAATAAATAAATATGAATTACACATCACTGACAAGATGATGAAGCAGGTGATCCCCTCAGCACTTACATTTCTTTCATCTTAATCTTTGTTTTTAAATAACGCAAAAAGTTAAAAGGAAAGAAGAACACATTTTCAATGAAATTTTTAAAATTGCTATATTTCTACACAGACAAATATAGAAAAATGAGAGATGACACAAATTAACAATATCAGGAATAAAGAAGGATAATTTGGTAAATATTCTAAAGATATTTTAAGGATAAATGAAAATATTAATAACTTTATGTAAATAAGGATACTGAGTTAAAATGGAAAATTCTTTGAAAGGCACCAAATACAAAAATTTACTCAAAACTATAAAATAAACTTATTTTGTAGACTTAAAACCCTTAAAGAGAATTCCAGATGCCTATGTTTTATAGAACATTTAATGAAGAAATAATAGCAACTTTAAGCAAAGTCTTCCTGAAATTTGAAGAGGATGAAGTTCTTCAAATGTGACTATATAAAGCCATTACCACTCTGAGTGCACAAAAATAAAGTCATTGTAATGAAACAAATTATAAAATTACTATCGCTCATGAATAAACAAGTAAAAATTATTTTTAATATTTAGAAAATTAAATGAAATAGTATATACATGGAATATTATATTTCTTGGGAATTAGAATAGAAATATATGCTTGGCTTAACATTCAAAATCATTCTTTGTAATTCAACATATTATATAAATAATAACATTTATATGATTATCAGCATGGTGCAGAAAAAAGTGACAATATCTGATTTCCATTTTTTAAAATAAAAGTCAATAGAATAGAGACATAAAGAAAATTCTACAACCTGTTGGAGAGACTTTACGAAAATCTTACAAATAATATCATATTTAATGATAAAAGTATGAATGCTTTCCCTCTAAAATTAGAAAAAAACAAAGATTTTCTCTGTTGTCAATTCTATTGAAGTCCTGGAGACTCCAACAAGTGCTGGCCTGCTGGTGCAGTGGCTAAGTTCGCATGTCTGCTTCAGTGGCCCGGGGTTCACCAGTTTGGAGCCCAGGTGTGGTTATGGCACCGCATGGTAAGCCATGCTGTGGTAGGCATCCCACCTATAAAGTAGAGGAAGATGGGCATGGATGTTAGCTCAGGGCTAGTCTTCCTCAAAAAAAAAAATCAGAGTTTGATTTCCCATCTGGCAAATAAAAAGCTTGGATTTTATCTCTTTTGTCCACACCACAGAAAGAAAAGTTGAATAAAGTGAAAATAAAAAACTCTTATTACACATTTGTGAAAACTAATGTCATAAAACAAACAGCTGCCCCAAATTTCAAAGGACAAAAAGGTAGATACAGAGAATATGAACCTACAAGAACAGAAGCCAAGGATCAGAAAAATCTGTGGGAACAAGTAGTAGAGAAGGAATATAAACTGATGAATTCCTGGAGGCTCACAGACGAGTTTGAGAGAGTAAATCTCCAGTGAGGATCTGTGTTAGGGGAACCCCACACTTTAGGGTTTTACTTCCAGGAGTCTTCTCACATCTCACAGTGAAGATTTGAGCATATCCTCTTGTGCTTTTGGCACGAAGAGCTATAAAGTAGCCATTTTTAGGTATATTAGTCTTGTCAAGGCTTTCAGGCAATAGAAAAAAATTTTACCATATTTTTTTATATAATTTTATATAATTTTCATATAATTTTACCTGAGAACTTTCTCAGGAAACCCAAAGACAAGTGAGGAGACATAAAATATTGTAGACAGAAAAGTTCAATCTCTCACACCTACCACTGCAGCAAACAGTAAAAGCAGCATGACCTCTCACAAGAAAAATCAGTAACCATCATACTAACATTCTATTTACCTCAGTTACATTTATACTGAAAATTATGTTCAAGTTAAAACAAAAAACTGTAAGGTACACACACAAAAAAATGAGATAGAGAGAACATCAGAATCAGAATTAGATATGGTAAAACTGTTGGAATGATCAGATCTACAATTTAAAATAACTGTGTTTGTTAGGTTTTCCAGAAAAACAGAACCAAAAGGAGATTTTATATATACATATGTAATTTATAATGATTAATAATTTAAATTACAAATAGTAACTATAAATGTATACATTTATATTGTTTAATACATATTTATATATTATATTATTATTACAGTTATATTTATATACAAATAATTTAGCTAATACTGACAAGTATACGATCATGGAGGCTGAGAGTCACTGTAATCTGCCATCTGCAAGCTAGAAAACCAGGAACCTTAGTAGTATAGTTCACTCTTAGTCTGAAGGTCTGCAATCTGGATGTGACTGATGTAAAAGCCAGAGTCTGAAGGTCAGAGAACCAAGAACTCTGAAGTCCATGGCCAGAGAGGTATAGATGTTTCAGCTCAAAAAGAGAGAAGGACTATGACCTTTCATTGTCTTTGTTCTATTTGGCCCTCAACTATTTCTCTCCACATTGTTGATTGTGGGTGTTCTTTACCAGGTCTACCAAATCAAATGTCAATCTCCTACAGCATATCATTATAAAGCCACTAAGAAATAAGGTTTTACTGGTTGTTTGGGCCCCCTTAACCCAGTCAAGTTAACACATAAAATTAACCATCACAGCAACCATGATTATTATGCTAAGAGCTCTAATGAAAAATGAACAACATGAAAGACCATATGTATAATCTATGCAAATTGATGGGAACTCTAGGAAAGTACTAAAGGAAGAGCTACAAGTCAAAAATATAACAGAAAAAAGAATGCCTTTGATAGGCTCATCAACAGAACAGACAGTTCCAAAGAAAGACTCAGACAGTTTGAAGAAATGTCAATAAAAACATAAAAAACTAACATTCAAAGAAAACCAGAATGGAAAAGATAGACGAGAATATCTAAGAACTGTGGGACAATTACAAAATAACATAACATATACAAAGGAGAACACAAGAATTAGAAAAAAAAGAAACAGAGAAACTATTCAAAGTAATAATGACTGAGAATTTTCCTGTATTAATGATGGAAACCTAACCCCAGATCCAAGAGGCTCAGAAAACACTGAATAAAATATATAACAAA
Organism: Equus quagga; assembly: GCF_021613505.1. NCBI lineage: Eukaryota > Metazoa > Chordata > Mammalia > Perissodactyla > Equidae > Equus > Equus quagga. The sequence goes on from NC_060269.1 coordinate 72,849,460, forward strand.
AAATCAACACCTAATCATATTCAAATTGAAGATAATGAAACACAAAGAATGAATCTTGAAATAAGCCAGTGGGAAAAAGTACCCTACTTATAAAGAGGCAGTGGTTAGAATAACATCAATCATCTCTTCTGAAACTATGCAAGCAAGAAGCAATGGAGTGAAATCTTATCATTAAAAAAAGAAACACAATGGGGCTGGCCTGGTGGCACAGTGCTTAAGTTCACATGTTCCGCTTCAGTGGCCCAGGGTTTGCTGGTTTGGATCCTAGGTGTGGACATGGCACCACTTGGCAAGTCATGCTGTGGCAGGCATCCCACATATAAAAAAGTAGAGGAAGATGGACACAGATGTTAGCTCAGGGCTAGTCTTCCTCAGCAAAAAGCAGAGGATTGGCAGCAGATTAATGCTCAGGGCTAATCTTCCTCAAAAAAATTTAATAAAATAAAAAGCAAACAAACAAAAAACTGTTAAAAAAAGAAACACAAACCTAGAATGTTGTACTTAGCAAAATTCTTTTTCAAAAGCAAGTGACATCAGCAAGAATGTGGAATAGGTGGTTCCATGCCCCACTTTCCCCAGAAATGCTTATTTTCTACCATCTACAAATGAAAATAAATTCATGAGTTCTCCACAGTTCAGGTAAGAAGTTACAACAACCAAGTTCATATGACAGTGATGAGACACATTGCAGAGGGTAAGAAGAACAGTATCACTTTACTCACATCACCCCTCCATCAATGTGGCACAGTTCAGTGCTGAGAGAGATCTTTTGGCCATCAAATTCTCTGGGAGACAAGAGAGACTAAAATGAATATCTGATTTCCTCAGTCTTTAAAGAAACTAACTGAGAGTCTCACTCCTGTTGAGTCTCACCTCAAACTCTGAGGGTATTGACATGGCTAGATTTCCAGGGGGCCATTAAGAACAAAGAAAAGAGACATGGCTCTAAAAAAATCTGCATATAGATCTCAATAGCTGACCCAGAGCCCTTGGTAGTGGCCCCTCCCACAGTCCTTGAAGCAGGTCTGCAGACACTCCACTCATGGACAATGTCAGCTGACCGACCAAGAATCTCTGCTGGGTTGACTGTTGAAGAGCTTTACTTGACATATCTATTATGTACACATTGGAATAAGTGATTTCTTTTTCAAAAGCACAGACAAAAACACAAGGCAATAAAGATAATAAAGAACCATGAGAACATGACACTATCAAAGGAATATAATAAATATCCCATACCAAAAGTAAAGAAATGGAGGCCTAATAGTAGCCCAACAAATAATTCAAAATGTTCACTTTAAATAAGTTCAAAGAGCTATAAGAGAACGCCAGGAGACATCTAAAAGCAATCAGGAAAGTAAAACTTTAATAAAATGAGAAGTTCAAAAAAGAGATTGAAAACATAGTAAAGAACCAAACAAATTCTGCAGCTGAAAAATACAGTGAATGAATCAGAAGATTCAATAAATAGCTTTAACAACACACTTGATCCAGCAGAAGAAAGAATCAGCAACCTTAAAGACCAGTCATTGAAAATTATTCAGTCAGAAGAACAATTAAAAAAGAAAAAGTAAAGAAAGCCCCTATAATATGGGACATCATCAAAAGAATCAGCATAAGCACTATGGGATTCCCAGTACGAAGAAAAAGAGAAGGTTAATTAAAAAGTAGATTTTTTTCAAAATTGGATACAAATGGCAATCAAATTTATGAAGACAAAGTGATCCTACATGCATCAAAGCTAAAGAAGTTTACATAAAAATATTTATAATTCAGTTGTCAAACTTTTAAAATGGAGAAAGAATTCTGAAAGTAGCAACAGAAAAGTGATTCTACACATACCAAGAAACATCAATAAGTTTACAAGTATATTTTTCAAAAGAAACTTGGCAATCAGGAATAATTGATACAATCAAATCTGAAAATATGATGGAAAGTATATCATACACACAAAGAAGTCTGAACCAGCATTTTTCCAAAGATATACAGAGGGTCAATGGACACACGAAAAGATTTTAGACATCATTAATTATTAGAGAAATGCAAATCAGAACCTCAATAAGATATCACCTTGCACTCACCAGAGTGACTGTAATTAACAAACAGGAAACAAGTGTTGGAGAGGATGTAGAGAGAAGGTAAATCTCATACACTACTGGCGAGAATGTAAACTTGTGCAGCCACTATGGAAAACAGTATAAAGATTTCTCAAAAAATTAAAAATAGAACTACCATATGATTCCACTATTCTACTTCTGAGTATTTATCCAAAAAACATGAAAACATGAATGTGAAAAGATATTTTCACTCCTATGTTCATTCTAGTATTATTCACAATAGCTAAGACTTAGAAACAACCTAAGTGCCCATCAATGGATGAAGAGATAAAGAAGATGTGGTACATATATACACAATGGACTACTACTCAGCTATAAAAAAAAAGATAAAGTCTTGCTCTTTGTGACAAGATGGATGGACCTTGAGATCCATGGATGGACACTCCAAGGGGTAAGGACATGTGCATGGGCCAGGACTGTGTTGACAGTGTGTGTGCACCTGTGGGCCATGGGGCTTATCAGTGGCAGAAGACCTGTGCTTTGCAAACAGTCACATAGGCGATCAGGCCCACGTTCCAAAGCCTGAAACAATTCGATACTCCTCTGCCTGGGTCCAACCTCACTCAGCTACAATCCTGAAAGAACTGACAAGAGCCTTTCAGGCCCAAGGTCCACGGCAACTGCAAGCCCCTGAGCCTAGCAACCAGGCACACTGGGGGCATACATAACAAAAAAACTGCAACAAGAATGTGCTATTAGACATTGCAACCAACTGTGCTGGGGCTCCCCAAACTCAATAAACTGACTGAAGGGGCATATCAGCCACACACATCTGAACATTACAACCAACTGGGCAAGGGAGACAACATAGCTGCCCTGGGCACCTGCAGCAAAAGCAGACATGCCATACACAAGGATATATGTAGTCTACATAGGGGAAACTCCTGAAGTGTTTGGAACAGGTTATGAGAGGGAAGGGCACTGTTGGGATTCAAAAAGTGTCTCTCACATAAGGCCACTTCTCCAAGATCAGGAGACATAGCTGATCCATCTGATACATATACATAAGCACAAAGAAAGAGGCAAAAGAGGAGAAAAAGGAATGTGTTCCAAACAAGAGAACAGGACAAAACCCCAGAAAAAAGAACTAAATGAAATAGAAATAAACAATGTCCCTGACAAAGAGATAAAACAGAAAGTCATAATGATGCTCACTAATCTTGGGAGAAGAATGGATGAATGCAGTGAGATCATCCACAAAGAATTGGAAAATATAAAAAAGAACCAATCCAAAATAACATATACAATAGTGGAAAAGAAAAATTCACTAGAGGGATTCAATAGCAGAGAACAGGATACAGAAGAATAGATCAGCGAGCTGGATGAAAGATTAGAGGAAATTATCCAAGGTGAACAGATAAAAGAAAAAAGAATTAAAAAAATGAGAACAGTCTAAGGCAACTCAGGGCAATATCAAGCACACTAACACTTGTATTATATGTGTCCAGAAGGAGAAGAGAAAGGCAAAGGGGCAGAGAATCTATTTGAAGAAATAACAGCTGAAAACTTTCCTAACCTGAGGAAGGAAACAGACATCCAAGTACAGGAATCCCAGAGAGCACCAAGCAAGATAAACCCAAAGAGGCCCACACCAAGATGTGTTATAAGTAAAATGTCCAAAATTAAAGATAAAGAGAGAATCTTAAAAGCCACAAGACAAAGGCAACAAGTGACATAAAAACGAAACCGCATAAGGTTATTGGCTGGCTTCTCAGAAGAAACTTTACAGGCTAGAGTGGAGTGGTACAATATATTGAAATTGCTGAAAGGAGAAAACCTACCCCCAGGAATACCCTACCCAGCAAGGTTATCACTCAGAATGGAAGGAGAGATAAAGAATTTTCCAGACAAGCAAAAAGTAAAGAAGTTTATTGCCAAGAAACCAGTTTCACATGAAGTGTTAAAAAGACTTATTTAAACAGAAAAGAAAAGACCAAAAATGGAAATAAGAAAATTATCTTACAAAAAGTCAATAAAATCACTGGTAAAGACAAAAATACAGTAAGGGTAGCAAATCAAACATCTATGAAGATAATATGGAGGTTAAAAGACAAAAGTAATAAAATAACCTTTTTCAATGATGGGGGAATGGATACTCATGCACAAATAAAGAGGTTAGATATGATAGTAAAAAGGAAAATATGGGAGGAGGGGAGGAAAAGACTAGAGCTTTTAGAAAATAGTCAAACAAAACAGACCATCAACTCAATATATATTGCTTTATATGTAGATTATTATATATGAACTTCATGGTAATCACAAACCAGAAACCTATAATAAATACACAAATAATTAAGAGAAAGGAACCCAAAGTTATAAATAAAGCCATCGAAACTCTTCCTCATCAAGAGAAGAGAGCAAGAGAAGAAAGGAACAGAGAAGAACTACCAAGACACCCAGAAAAAAAGTAACAAAATGATAATAAGTAGTTTCTTATTGATAGCTACATTAAATTTCAATGGACTATTTGATCCTATCAAAAGGCATCGGCTGGTCTATTGGATTAAAAAATGAGACCATATATATGCTGCATACAAGAGACACAATTCAGCCCTAAAGACATTCAAAAATTGAAAGTGAAGGTCTGGAAAAAGACACCTCCATGCAGATGGCAATGAAAAGAAAGCTGGGGTAATAATACTTATATCAGGCAAAATACACTTTAAAATAAAAACTGTAACAAGAGACAAAAAATGGCACTACATAATGAGAAAGAGAATAATCCAATAAGAGGATATAACATGTGTAAATATCTATGCACCCAACATAAGATCACCTAAACATATAAAGCAATTATTAACAAACGTAGAAGGAGAAATAGACAGTAAGACAATAATAGTAGGGAACTTTAACACTCTACTTACACCAATAGATAGATCATCCAGACAAAAGATAAATAGGGAAATTTTGGCCTTAAATGACACATTAGACCAGATGGACTTAGTAGAAATATACAGAACATTCCATCCAAAATCCAGAGTAAACATGGAACATTCTCCAGGATTGATCACATGTTCAACAACAAAGCAAGTCTCAATAAATTTAAGAAGATAAAAATAATACCAAGAATCTTTTCCGATGACAATGGTGTGAAACTAGAAGTCAACTACAGGAAAAAAAAATAAGAAAAGCCACCAATATGTGGAGATTAAACACATTGCTATTGAACAATGATTGGGTCAATGAAGAAATAAAAGGAGAAATAAAAAAGCACATGGAAAGAAATGAAAATGAAAATATGACATGCCAAAATCTATGGGATACAGCAAAATTGGTTCTGAGAGGGAAATTTTATAGCAACGCAGGCCTACCTCAACAAACAAGAAAAACTCCATATGACAATCTAACAGTACACCTAAAGGAACTGGGAAAAGAACAAACAAAGCCCAAAATAAGCAGAAGCAAGCAAATAATAAAATTTAGAGCAGAAATAAATGAAATAAAGGCTAAAAAATCAAAAGAAAAAATCAAGGAAATGAAGAGCTGCTTCTTTGAAACATTAGCAAAACTGACAAACCTTTAGCTAGACTCACCAAGAAAAAAAGACAGAAGATTCAAATAAATAAAATCAGAAGTGAAAGAGGAGAAATTACAACAGACACCTCAGAAATACAAAAGATTATAAGAGAATACTATGAAAAACTATATGCCAACAATTCGACAATCTGGGAGAAATGCATAAATTGTTAGACTTATACAACCTTCCAAAACTGAATGAAGAAGAAATTGAAAGTTTGAATAGACCAATCACCAGTAAGGAGATTGAAACAGAAGTAAAAAAATCTCCTAAATAATAAAAGCCCAGGATCAGATGGCTCCCTTGGTGAATTCTACCAAACATTCAAAGAAGACTTAATAACTCTCCTTCTCAAACTCCTCCAAAAAATTGAAGAGGAGGCAAGGCTTCCTAACTCATTCTACAAAGCTAATATTACCCTGATACCAAAACCAAACAAGGACAACACAAAAGAAGAAAATTACAGGCCACTGTCACTGATGAACAATTTATACAAAAATCCTCAACAAAATACTAGCAAATCAAATACAGCAATATATTAAAAAGATCACACGCCATTACAAGTGGGATTTATTGCAGGAATGCAGGGATGGTTTAACATTCACAAATCAAACAACATGATACAACACATTAATGAAATGAAGAATAAAAATCACATGATCTCAATAGACACAGAGAAGGAATTTGACAAGATACAGCATCCAGTTATGGTAAAAAAAAAAAAACAAAACTCTGAATCAAATGGGCATAGAAGAAAAGTATGACAACAAAATAAAGGCATATGTGACAATTTCACAGCTAATGTCATTCTCAATGGGGAAAAGCTGAAATTAGTCCCTCTAAGAACAGGAACAAGACAAGGATGTGCACTTTCACCACTCTTATTTAACATAGTTTTGGAAGTCTTAGCTACAGCAATTAGGAAAGGAAAAGAAATAAAAGGGATCCAAATTGGAAAGGAAGAAGAGAAACTGTCACTATTTGCAGATGACATTATTTTATATATAGAAAACCATAAACCCTCCCCTAAAAAACTTTTAAAAGCAATAAATGAATGCAGTAAATCTGTGGGAAACAAGACCAACATACAAAAAATTAATTGCATTTCTATACACTAAAAATGAATAACAGAAAGAGAAATTAAGAATACAATCCCAAAACACAGCATTGGAGATTGGATTGGTGGTTACCATAGGGGAAGGGGAGAGGGCAAAAGGGGTGATTAGGCTCACATGGGAGGGGATGGACTATAATTAGTGTTTGAGTGGTGAACACGATGTAATCTGCACAGAATTCAAAATATGATGTACATCTGAAAACTATATGATGTTATAACCCAATGTTTCTGCAATTAAAAAAAAGAATACAATCCAATTTACACTTGTAACAAAAACAATAAAATACCTAGGAATAATCTAAACAAAGGAGGTGAAAGATCTGTACATTGAGAACTATAAAACATTATTGAAAGAAATTGGAGAAGACACAAGAAATAGAGTGATATTCCATGCACTTGGATTAGAAGAATTAATATAGTTAACATGTCTATACTTCCTAAAGCAATCTATAGATTCAATGCAAACACTATCAAAGTTTCAACCACATTTTTCACAGAAATAGAACAAAGAATCCTAAAATTTATATGGAACAACAAAAGACCCTGGATAGACAAAGGAATCCTGAGAAAAAAGAACAAAGCTGGCGGTATCACATTTCCTGATTTCAAAATATACTATAAAGTTATACTAACCAAAACAGCATGGTACCGGCATAAAAACAGACACAGAGATCAACAGAACAGAACCAATAGCCCAGAATTAAACCCACACATTTATGGACAGCTAATTTTCAACAATGGAGCCAAGAACATACAATGGAAAAAGGAAAGTCTCTTCAATAAATGGTGTTGGGAAAACTGGACAGCCGCATGCAAAAAAAATGAAAGTAGACTATTATCTTATACCATGTACAAAAATTAACTCAGGATGGATTAAAGACTTGAATGTAAGACCTGGAACCATTAAACTTCTAAAAGAAAACACAGGCAGTATGCTCTTCAACATTGGTCTTAGGAGCATATTTTCAAGTACCATGACTGCCTGGGAAAGGTAAACAATAGAAAAAATAAATGGGACTACATCAAACTAAAAATCTGCACAGCAAAGGAAATTACAAGATGAAAAGGCAACCTAACATTTGGGAGAAGATATTTGCAAACCGTTTATCTGATAAAGGGTTAATATCCAAAATATACAAAGAACTCATAGATGTCAACAACAAAAGAACTAACAATCCAATTAAAAAATTGGCAAAAGATCTGGACAGACATTTCTCCAAAGAAGATATACAGCTGGCCAACAGGCACATGAAAAGATCTTCAACATCGTTAACTATTGGGTAAGTGCAAATCAAAACTACAATGAGCTATCACCTCACTCCAGTCAGCATGGCTATAATTAACAGCAAAGGAAGCAATAAGTATTAAAGAGGTTGTGGAGAGAAAGGAACCTTTGTACACTGCTGGTGAGAATGTAAACTTGTGCAGCCACTATGGAAAACAGTATGGAGATCCCTCAAAAAATTAAGAATAGAATTACCATATGATCCAGCAATTCCACTCCTGGGAATTTATCCAAAGAACACAAAAACATAATGCATAAAGATACATGCACCCCTATGTTCATTGCAGCATTATTCACAGTAGCCAAGAATTGGAAGCAGCCTAGGTGTTCATCAAGGAACAAATGGATAAAGAAGACGTGGTATAGATACACAATGGAATAGTACTGAGTCATAAGAAATGATGATATCCAGCCATTTGTAACAACACAGATGGACCTTGAGGATATAATGCTAAAATAAATAAGTCAAAGGGAGAAAGGCAAATACCACATGATCTTACTCACAAATAGAAGACGAGAACAACAAAAAACAAATACATAGAGACAGAGATTGGAGTAGTGGTTACCAGAGGGAAAGTGGGAACAAGGAGGGCAGAAGGGGTGTTTAGGGATATGTGTGTGGTGATGGGTGGAAATTAGTCTTTGTGTGGTGAACATGATATAATCTATACAGAACTTGAAATATATTATGATGTACACCTGAAATCTATTTAATGCCTTAACCAATGTTACTTCTGTAAAAAGAAAAAAAGATCATCCTGAGGAAGACAAAGATTTTTAAAAAGAGACTATAAACAGATGCCAACACCAAAATAACACAGATGTGAGACATATCTGAAAAGTAATTATGAACATACTTAAAAAAAATGAAAAATATGATGTTTCAGCCAAAGAACAGAAAGTCTCAGCAATGAAATAGAAAATATAAACAAGTTAATGGAAATAGTAGAATTAAAAAATACACTAACCAGGGGCTGGCCCAGTGCATAGTGGTTACGTTTGGTGCACTCCCTTTCAGCTTCCCGGGGTTCACAAGTTTGGATCCCAGGTGTGGACCTACACCACTCATCAAGCCATGCTGTGGCAGTGCCCTCCATACAAAATAGAGGAAGATTGGCACAGATGTTAGCTCAGGGCCAAGCTTCCTTAAGCAAAAAGAGGAGGATTGGCAACATGATGTAGCTCAGGACTGATCTTCCTCCCCCCCCCCCAAAAAAAGAAAAAAATCACAATAGCTAAACCAAACAAACAACAACAAAAGTTGTGTCCCATAAGGCATATAACGAGCTTAGAAGTCATCATTCCATTCCAACAACAACAAAAAACCTAAACAAACTGAAAATAATAGTTTTTCTTATGTCCTTGAGGCAAAGCACTGTCCCTATAATTGGAGAGACACACAGGTAGATAGAGAGATTCTAAACTTGCCAGAGCAGAAGCACACAGGCAGAAACCTCCTCAGGAAGCAGTTCCAGGATAGGAAAACCTGAACTGTAGCTGACAAATTGCTGAAGCTTCAGTTAAAAACTCCAGGTGAACCAATGTGAGGTGGAGTATCAGGTTCTCCCAGTGAAGACTGGAGAACAATCCTCAAGGCCTTCCAGCAGATGGAGGGGAAAAATAGTCATTTTAAATACACCAAGAGCATTCAGGATTTTTTTAATAAGGTCTGCCCTCAATGGAATCTATTTTCTCATCTAGGTTTTACTAGAATCTAATTGACCTGGAGGAAGAGAAATCCAAACTCCTGCTGCCCCCTGGTGGGAGGGGGCGGGAACTGAGAACCACTGTGAAGGTCGTTTCCCCAGGGCACAGGCTCCTAAAAGACTGACCTGAAAAGAGGACTATAGAATGCTTCCTTTCCCCAACAATTTCAGCACTTCGATAGGGCTCCTGTATGACAACAGGGAAGTAAAATTGAATGAACTGCACATTCCCCCGATTTTATTTAAAAGGAGAGAACCCAGAGAAATCAGATGACACAAAATGAAGGAAATCAGATGAAAACTTATTCGCTGAAAACTCCAGATATGGCCAGCAGTAAACATAGCCTAAGAAATTAAACAAAGGGTCTCAGCAGCAGCATTCAGAGTACACAGGAGAGATTCAGAGAACCTGAAGATAGAACATATACATTTCCCAATCGGAACAATAGAGGAGAAACACACTGAGAAAAACAAATGAAGCATCAGAGACATGTGGAGCAATAACAGCAGATGTACTATCCACGTTAATGAGTTGTGTTCCTCAGAGACAAAGAAAGAGGGTAGACTTGAAAATGAATTTAAAGAAATAATGAAATTTTTGAATTAAACTTTATGAATGAAAACTTCATAAACTTTGCAAAAAAGCTTAAATCTAGTGATTCAAGAAGTCTCATGACTCACAAACTGGATATATCCAATGAAATTCACAGTAAGGAACATCATAGACAAATTTCTGAAAAATAGACTAAAGAACAAAATACTGAAAGACCAGTAAGAAATGATGCTTTAACCATGAAGAACAAGTAATTTAAGACAGTGTACTTCTTTTCTAGCTTTCTTTCTTTCTTCTTTTTTTTTTTTTGTGCTGAGGAAGATTCTCCATGAGCTAACATCTGTTGCCAATCTTCCATTTTCTTGCTTGTGGAAGATTGTCCCTGAACTAACATCCATGCTCAGCCTCCTCTATTTTGTATGGAGCACGGCTGATGAGTGGTGCAACTCTGTGCCTGGGATCCAAACCCAAGCACCTAGGCTACCAAAGTGGAGTACACTGACTCCACCACTAGGCCTCAGGGACGGCCCCTCAAAAAACAGTATATTTCTTATCACAAGCTATAGAGGCCAGAAGTAAGAAACACAATTTTTAAGTGCAGAAGAAAAAAACTATGAACCCAGAATACTTTTATTCAGCAAAAAGATTCTTCTGGAATGAAGGAGAAATCAAGACATTCTCAGATGGAGGAAAACTGAGATAATTCATGACCAGCAGATCTAGATGAATGACTTAAAAAGTTTTCTAAACAGACACTTAAGGAAGTTTTCTAAACAGAAAGGTAATGAAAAAAGGAAACTTGGAAGAAAGAATGATAGAAGAGAAAAATATGGGTAAATACAGTAGACCCCTTCTGTTTATTTTGAAATTTTTGTTTGAGGGTAGAATCAAAAATTACAGTTACTCTCAAATGTAGTTCTCAATGTAGGTAGGAAAATATTTAAGACAATTATAAATGGGGTGGATCAAAGTGACATGAAGAAGGTAAAATTTCTATCTCACTTAGTAAAATATCAACATATCAATACATTATGGTAACATTTATTATATAATATACACATATACATATCATGCATTATTATATTTTCATATATATGGAAATATGAAATATTTCCATTTATATAAAAAAGGAAATAAAAAAATAAAGTAGAACCATAGTTGCCTAAGCTTGGTTGCAGAAGTAGCGATCCAATGCAATCTACCATGAGAAATACTTTTGCGGTTATGGAAATGTTTTAAAATTGTAGGTGTATTTTCAAATATATCTACCTCTTATTGCTATAGATCAATCCTGCTATTTCTTTTAATCTCCTTTTTTTTTTCTTTTTTTTTAAAGATTTTATTTTTTCCTTTTTTTCTCCCCAAAGCCCCCCCCCCCCGGTACATAGTTGTATATTCTTCGTTGTGGGTGCTTCTAGTTGTGTCATGTGGGACGCTGCCCCAGCGTGGTCTGACGAGCAGTGCCATGTCCGCGCCCAGGATTGGAACCAACGAAACACTGGGCCGCCTGCAGTGGAGCGCGCGAACTCAACCACTCGGCCACAGGGCCAGCCCCTTAATCTCCTTTTTATATAAAATTGATTTATCATGAATCTAGGCTTCTCTACAGAGTAGAATTTTTATTTCTTTCTTTCTTTCTCCAACCCGTTATTGACATACCTAGTATGAGTGATATTTTTATCTACATTTTTATTTATTAGTTTTCTTTTTATTGTAACTTTCTAACATTTCTGAATGTATTGAGTGTACATAATTCATTTCTCCCTTTGCTGTGATGGTTTGACAATGTTCCATTTTATTGTTTTAATTAATGCATTAGCTGACATTTTAAGTAGTAATATTTGAACATATATTTCCCTATTAATGACAAATATCGAATACTCTTCCACTCTCTGCCAGATATTAAACATAATCTAAAACTTTTATAATTAAAATAGAGTGACACAGGCATATATGTTGATAGACTCAACAATGATAGCAGATTAAAAATTAATAAATAGAAACAGTTCATATAAAATTTTAGAATATATCAAAGTCAGCTTCTTAAAAGAAGGGCTTTTTGGTAAATGTTATTGGGATTGATGGATACCTGTATGAAAAACCTGCAGTTGAGTTCATTTTTCATACCATATGCCCTGTCTTTTTGGCTGCACCCTCCTTCAGCAGAATTCCTGGATAAAGGAGCCATCCCATTGGAACAAGTGGATTTGCATGGTAGTAGGAATGTATTGTGACTCATACACCACAGACTCCTACCACAAACTGTGGCCATTCTTAGTCAGACCCAGAGTTTTCGCTGAATAAGTGTTTATCCATTTTCCAGAAACTTTTAGGACAATTTCCAGAGGCTTTTAGTGGTTAATTATTTAATTTTCATCAGATTAAATGGTTGTTTCACAGGAATAGGGTCCATCAAATGGTTCACACCAAATTTCTGGAATTCTGCTCTGTGAGTTGATCTTTTACAAATGTTTTTTTTTTTTTTTAAAGATTTTATTTTTTCCTTTTTCTCCCCAAAGCCCCCGGGTACACAGTTGTATATTCTTCGTTGTGGGTCCTTCTAGTTGTGGCATGTGGGACGCTGCCTCAGCGTGGTTTGATGAGCAGTGCCATGTCCGCGCCCAGGATTCGAACTGACGAAACACTGGGCCGCCTGCACCGGAGCGCGCGAACTTAACCACTCGGCCACGGGGCCAGCCCCTACAAATGTTTTTAAAAGCAATTCAATGAAGAAAGATGGCTTTTTGTCAACAAATGGTACTGGAGAATTTCAAAATCCAAAAGCATAAAACAAACCTCAATTAAACCTCACACCTTATACAAAACTTAATTCAAAGTAGAATGGACTTAAATGTAAGATGAAAAATTATAATTTCCAGGCCAAAAAAAAAAAATAGGGGGAAATTAATTTGGACCTAGGAATAGAAGAAGAGCTTCTAGGCTTCACATCAAAAGCATAATCAATAAAAGTAAAAATTCACAAACTGGACTTCGTTACAATTAAAAACTTTTCTCTTTGAAAAATCCTGTTAAGTTTTGGGGGAAGCAAGATAAAAAATTGAGAGAAATACAAGCTAATATTGGGCAAAGTACTAGAATACATCAATAACTCTCAAAACTCAATGATAAAAAACTCAAAATCCAACTAAGAAATGAGTAGAAGACACGAACTTGTAATTCACTGGATAGTCAGAAGACAGATAATGACTTGAAAAGATGTTCAGCATCATTAGCCATCATGGAAATACAAATTAAAACTGTAATGAGATATCACTACACACTAATCAAAATGATTAAAATGAAAAATTTACAACAGAAAATCATGGCAAAAAGGCAGAAAACTTGATCATTATATACTTTTAGAGGGAAGGAAAAGTGGTACAACCATCCTGGAAAACTTTTTGAACAGTTTTCTATGAAGCTAAACATACAATTCCTATATGACCCAACGATTCTACTCTTCAAAACGTCTGGTAATATAAAATCCATACACACAAGTTCATAGACTTTGATGGTCTGAAAGTTTGTGTCTTCCCCAAATTTGCATGTTGGAATCCTAATGACCAGTGTGTTGGTGTAGAAGGTGGGGCCTTTGGAGGATGATTAGGTCAGAAGGGTGGAGTCCTCATGAATGGGATTGGTGCTTTTATAAATGGGAACTCATATGTCTCCCCAGCCCCTTCCGCCATGTGAGGACACAGCAAGAAGGTGCTGGCTATGAACGAGAAAGAGGGCTCTAACCAGAGCATGACCATGCTGGTACTTTGATCTTGGTCTTCCATCTTCCACAACTGTGAGAGGTAAATATATGCTCTTTATGAGACACCCAACCTCTGGCATTTTTGTATAGCAGCCCACATGGAATAAGACATAGCAGTTTTATTTGTATCAGCTAAAATTGGAAACAACACAGATGCTGTTCAACGGGTGACTGGTTAAGCAAACTGTGTTGTATATATATTATGGGTTGCTATAATATAAGGAATAAAAAAGACATAAACTATTGATATGTATAACAGCTTAGATGGGTCTTGGAATTATGCTGGGTGAAAAAAGCAAATCTCAAAAGCCTGCATACTATATGATTCTTTCTATATAACATTTTTGAAATGACAATATTTTAGAAATAATAAACGGATGAGTAGTTGTTAGGGGCTGGGGGGCTGGGGAGCAGTAGGTCGCTAAATATGATCCTAAAGGGCCAATGAGGGATCCTTGAGGTGGTGAAACTGTTCAGTGTCTTGCCAGCAGTGGTGGATACACGAGTCTGCATATGTGATAAAATCATAGAGGACAAAACACACACAGACTAGTGCATGTAAAACTAAGGAAATCTATGTAACTTTGATAAACTGTATCAATGTCAATATCTGGTTGTGATATTATACTGTAGTTTTCCAAGTTGATTTCATTTGGAGAAACTGGGAAAAATGCGAAGGGATTTGTCTGCATTATTTTTATGTTCTGTATAAATTCTACAATTATCACAAAACACAAACCTTCATTAAAAAGAAAATACACTGTTTCACTTTTTCATCTCTAATGTTGGCTAAAATCTAAACATTTGATGAGATAATGGCTTCAAGGTGGTTATGGAACAGACGCTTTCATTTGTTGCATGAGGAGATAAAAACCAGTAAAACTTCTATGGAGGGAATTAGAAAATGACTAACAATATTTCATATTAATTTACCTGCTCAAATAATGTCACATCTCCATGAATATAAAAAAGTACATGAAACAGGACTGTACATGGGAGTCTGATTTTATGCTCTACAAAGTCTCCCAATAAACCACACGTCCATCAATATCTTTCTGGTTGGATGAACTTAGGGAATCCATACAATAAAGTGCTATGCAACTGTAAAAGGTATGAGAACAATCTCCGTATATGGATATGGAGTGATCACTGGGATGTGTTTTTAAGTTAGAAAGACACAGTGCTTACTAGTCTGTTTGCATACTGCCTTAGGAAGGAGGGAGATAAAAATAGTTTCAAGAACTCTCACTTTGCTATGGCTCTACTCCCATTGATGGCTCTTATTCTCAGTCAAGGAACCAATGTCAGAGCTCTGCCAGCTGCTAAATATATTCACTCTACAAGTCTGCTCAAGGAATAGAGAAATAACCATAGAGTGGATTTAGGCCCAATAAATCCTCAGTAGCCTCTGGGTCTGAGGCCTTCTCAATTCTAGAAACTTGACAAGGCACCTTTATTTTATATTGGGGCAGCTGATATCAGATATCCATGCTCGGTGTTCTATCGTAGCAGATTTAACTAAGGCTGTGTTAAGATAGTGAAGGGAATTGGAATTTCCACACCTACCAGCAGGTGAAATGAACCACTATGTTCATTCTTTCAGACTGATATCAAGAATAACAATTTGACATATCCACGGATGAATAAAAAGGGTTTGATACTCTGTGGATTTATTCTAGTAACTGTACATTACTTGGAAAAGCAGCTGCATTTGGTATAATGGTATGATTGAGTTTACAGTTGTCCACAATTGATCTCTAAGACCTACCCAGGTTTTATTGACAACATAATCAGAAATCCTGCAAACTCCAAGGCTAGTCTTTCAAAACATTCAAGGACTAATTTCTGCAAATTTCCAATGGATGTAGTATTGCTGTCGGTTTTCTATGTTCCTTGGAATGGTGTGGTAGATTCAATTATGGTTGCCAAAATAAATCTTTCTAAATTGGCCCATGCAGGTAATGTAAAGGAAAATCTTCCAAGAGGATAGAACAAAGAGCTGTAGAGAATAATGACATGATGAGGTTCTTCCAAGTAGCAGGACTGTAGTATAATCAGGGGCCATTTCCTATGAAGCTCTCACTCTTGCCTCTTGGTGGACAGACTGTACTTCCCCCCACTCTTTGACCATGAGTGTGGCTGTGTGTCTTCCCTTGGCCAATGATATATTAGTAGTCATAGTGCAAGTAGAGCTCTGAAGTGTCCTTAAGTAATTATGCTTGCCTCTTGAGCTTCTGCCAATATCTTTTGAAGAGTATGTCCTAGGAAGCCAATTAGTCACAGGAAAAAGAAAGCACATGGAACAAACTTAAACCCAACCTAAGGCCTGGACACAACCCAGTTTAGCCCAGTGCAGATCAGCTGAACTCCAAAAGTGCTTGAGTGAAAAAGAAATCCTATCATTTTACTCAACAACATTTCTGATTATTCCAGTAGAAGGTAATGGATATAGAGGAGTAGTTTCAAACATAATATCACTCACTCTACTTGTCTGGAGTCAGTATGAAGATCTTGCCTGTCACTGAGGTGTCTAATCCAACTATCTGGTCCATACCTGAAAAAAAAATTCCCATGAGGTGAATTTGTGGGAAAACATCAAACAACCATAAAAAAGATTCTGTACAAAAATCCACCTAAATTTACTAATAGGTGGAAATTAACACACTATTAAATAACCAATCAGCCATAGAAGAAGTCACAAGGGTAATTAGACTACACTTGGAGACAAATAAAAACAAACAAAAATAAACACCCTACCATAAATTATGGGAAGCAACAAAAGCCATGCTTCGAGGAAAATTTGTAGCCAAAGATGCTTACCTTAAAAGAGACAAGAAAAAAAGAGCTCAATTCAATAACCTTATTTTACACTATAAGAAACTAGAAAAAAAGAATGATCTAAACTTAAAGTTAGTATAAGAAATGAAATAATAAAGTGAAATAAAAATAGAAAAAACAATAGAGAAAATCAATAAAACCAAAAGTTACTTCTTTGAAATGATCAGTAGAATTGTAAACCTTTAGACTGACTAAGAAAAAAGCAGAGATGACTCAATTTACTAAAATCAGAAAAAGTGGGGACATTATGACTGACACTATAGAAATAAGAAGGATTATAAGAGAATACTATGAACAACTGTAAGCCAACAAATTAGATAACTCTGATGAATTGGACAAATTTCTAGAGACACAAGATACCAAAACTAACTCTAGGAGGAGTAGAAAATATGATAGACCTATAACAACTACAGAGAATGAGTCAGTAATTACAAATCTGATTAAGTAAAACTTAGGGTGATAATGGAAATAGTAGAGTAGGGAGCTCCAATGGCCCAACTCTCCACAGAAACATCAAAAAAAAAAAAATCTGTCAGAATCACCCTTGTCAGAAAATTGGAAAATAGTCAACGTTTTAAGCAATTGGTGAACACTAAATCAAGAAAAATATTATTTATGAATAGTAAAACAGCTTTGTGAAATTTAACTTGGACTCAATCGGCCTCCCTTCCCAGTGGTGGTCATAAAGTGGAAACCTGCATTCCTGGTGTGGGGACCTCGTTCTGGGGGAAGTAGAAGGAATCTTGACTCCACAAAGGTCTGAGACAAGGCACTAGCCCTTGTTGAGTCTAATCCTAAATTTCTCAGGGTGGAATGGTGGCTAAGTGGAGGCTGTTCCTTAAAAGCTTTGAAAGACAAATGAACAAGCCACTCCCACCTGGGGCAAAAGAGTATACAATTAGGTGTAACAATGAACATGCAGATAGCCAAGGAGGAAAAGCTGAAGAGAGAATTATTTTGGGGAACAGTGTTTGGAAAAACTCTCATGTGTTATAATATGATAGAGAATCTGGATAAATAGACACACGCCCAGTGAAGAATATGTGATCAGAAAATAACTTAAGTCTCTAAACATTTACCTTTGGCTGATCTTAAGGCTCAGCATAAACAGGAAGTGAAGGCTAAGGCAGACTCTAATGGATTCGCTAAAAATTGAAGAGCTGTCCCTACTCAAAGCCTATCTGTAAATGCCAGGAGAAGATTTTTTCTTTTCTTTTTCTTCTTTTTCTTTGTATTTACTTATTTGAAAAAGAGGACAAAGTGGGAGGACTCACACTTTGCAATTTCAAAGCTACTCTAAGACTACATTAATAAAAATAGTGTGGTATTAGCATAAAGATAGACACAGAGCATTACAATAGAATTGAGAGTTCAGAAGTATGTTTTCAGGGAATTGATCTTTGACAAAGGTTCCAAGAACATTCAATGGGAGATAAAACAGTCTTTTCAACAAATGATGCTGAGACTATTGTATTTATACATGCTAAATAATCAATTGTACCCCATCTCATATCATATATAATAAACGACTCAAAGTATATCAAATACTTCAATATAAGAGCTAAAACTATAAAAATCTTAGAAGAAAACCACGGGTAAGTGATCTTCAATGTACAATGGAATCTAAGCATCAAGAACTGCAACCAAAAGATAAATTGGGTATCGTCAAAATTTAAAACTTTGTACATCAGATGATGCTATATTGAGGTAGAATACCACATCAAGAATCTCAGGCATTTGTATAAATTAAGCAGGATCCAATTTTGCATTTCTTCCTTCTTGAATTAAACTGAAAATCCAGACCCACAAGTGTGCCCAGGTGCCTAGCAGTACAACCTGACAAATTATGTAACTCCTTCAGTTTGTGCACTTCCCCTCTTGGGCAGACACTGCAAATCTCCCTCTTGGCTAGGCTGGGATTTTAAATTCTTAAAAACTTAGAGGCAATATGAGATGGTGGCATTGAGTCTTGAAGAGAATTGGTATCCACTTGCAAGGTACCTGCCTCCTGTCACACCGTTATAGAAACTTTAAGCAAGACTTGGTGGTCTCCCTAATTAGAAGAGTAAGGTTGGCTTACCTTGGCAAATGTGATTCAAGTTATGTTAGACTGAAAATTCTTGGCTGCATCCTATGACACTCACATGTTCCTATCCAAGGTTCAAGGTCCTTCTCTTTCTCCACCAGTTCCCTAAACCTGATCTTCAACTATGTAGTCATGCAGCCACAAGACCAAAAGAAATATATTTTAACACAACCATAAAAGCTTTCTATATGCTACCTATGCACTGTTTAAACTTTTCTTTTAATAAACTTTCCAGTGATCACAAGTACATATCTGCCTCACAGTGGTTATAAACTGTGTCACTGCTGCACAGCAGTGTAGAAGCTAATACTGACTCCCCCAGATCCTGTACAATAGGCAGTTTATCCTAAATGAATAAAAATGGTAGTTAAATTTAGGGATGAATTCTTTTATTTATTAATAATGTTCCACTTTCCCAAATAAAAGAAGTAATGCAATCTCATAATACTATCTTTGAGAATATACTTCCTACTATCTCCCCTTATACCAAGAGATGCACTAGTCATTTCAAATATTTACAATGGAAGTAATTCAGTTAAAAATGGCATCATGGCAGAAGATCTGATAGCTAAACTGGAGATGATTTCTGCCAGTTTCTCACTAGTTGCTCCTATTTGCTGATCCCAACCAGATCCCAGCACAATTGAGCCTGAAAACACCTGTTAGCACCAGACCTTGTGATATAGAGTAATGCAAGGAAGAGCTGGGAGTGGACCGGAACACAAAAGGAACCAAGATCTGCAGACTCGTGATAGATTTTCTAATATGCAATTGGATTTCCTCCACTAATACATTATTCAATGTTTTGTCATCAATTTCCATAAGTAATATCCATGTGCATTTTTGTGTACTCTGTCAGTTTATTATATCAATGTCGTGCTTCAGGAAAATGATTGAGTGTGCCTAAGAATACTTGAAGTAGCATTGGTACTATCTGATATGAGGATGGGTAAAAAAATATCCTGTAAAACAAAAGTATTGAGGTGATTTTTGGCCAGGGGACTCTGTCAAAACTTGATGTATTTATTCTGTGGAAATCAAACATTTGAATAATCTTTCTGTATCGGAATCAGTTTGGATAAATTGCATTTATGTAGAATATTAACAATTCCATTTTTTTTTTAAAAAATTTATTGGAGTTTTACAAAGTAGTTTATTATAATTTTAACACCTGCTGTTTTATTTTTCATTTCTTGTATTTGTGATATTTCATATATCTTTTTCCAGTTTTATTGAGAAATAATTGACATACACCACTGTATAAGTTTCAAGTGTACAAAAAGATGGTATTGTAAAATGCTTACCACAATAGGTTGACCTGGCATCCATCTTCTCATAGATACAATAAAAATAAAGGAAATTTAAAAAGGGAAAACAAATTCTCCTTGTGATGAGAAGTCTTAGGTTTTACTCTCTTAACAACTATCTTTGACACAGCAATGTTAGCTAAAGAAATCGTGTTATACATCACATCCCTGGTACGTTATTATCTCATACCTGGAAGGTTGCATCTTTTGACCACCCTCCTCTGGTTTCCCTTTTCCCTGCTCTCCCCCTCTGGTGACCACAGTCTGAGCTCTGCTTCTATGAGATTTTATTTGTTTGTTTAGATTCTACATGTTAGTGAGATCATAGAGTATTTTTCTTTCTCTGTCTGACATTTCACTAAACGTAATGCCTTTAAGGGCCATCCATATAGTCACAAATGGTAGGCTTTTCCTATTGTTTTATGGCTGAATAATGCTATATTGCACATAACTTCTTTATCTACTCATCTGTTGATGCACACTCAGGTTGTTTTCATGCCTTGGCTATTGTAAATAATGCTACTGTGAACATAGGGAAGTGGATGTCTTTTCCAGTTAGTGTTTTCATTTCCTTTGGATATATTCCCAGAAGTAGAATGCTGGATCATATGGTAGTTCTTTTATTAATTTTTTGAGGACTCTCTATACTGTTTTCCATAATGACTCTACCAATTTACATTCCCACCAATAGTGTACAAGAATTCCCTTTTCTATGCATCCACAACAGCATTTATCTCTTTTCTTCTTGGTGATGACCATTCTAAGAGGGAGGAGGTGATATTTCACTGTGGATTTAGTTTGCATTTCCCTAATATCTATTAATGTTTAACATCTTTTCATCCACTTCTTGGCCTTTTGCATATCTTCTTTGGAGAAATGTCTATTCAGATTCTTTGCCTATTTTTTTTTCAACTGGGTTATTTATTATTTGCTTTGAGTTGTATTAGTTCTTTATACATTTTGGATGTTAACATCATCAGTTATATGGTTTGCATCCTTTTCATCATTCTGTAGGTTGTCTTTTCACTTTGTTAATGGTTTCTTTTGTTGTGTAGAAGCTTTTTAGTTTGAATTGGTCCTACTTATTTATTTTTAATTTTGTTGCTCGTGCTTTAGGTGTCATATCCAAAAAATCATTAACAAGACCCATGTCAAGGAGCTTCATTCCTACGTTTGATTCTAGGAATTTTATGGTTTCAATCTTTCATTTAAATCTATAATCCATTATAAGTTATTTTTTCTGTGTGATCTAAGATATGGATCCAGTTTCATTCTTTTACATGTGAATATCCAATTATCCCAGAACCATTCATTGAGGATATGTCTTTTCTCCATTCAGTATTCTTGGCTCCCTTGTCAAATATTAGCGGGCCATATATGACTGGGTTTGTTTCTGGGCTCTTAATTCTGTTATATTTGTTTATTTGTCTGTTGTTCTGCCAGTACCATACTGATTTAATGACCTTCTTTCTCAGGATTTCTTGGGCTATTTGGGATCTTTTATCATTTCACATACATTTTAGGAGTGCTTTTTCTATTTCTATGAAAAATGCCGTTGGAGTTTTGATAGGGATTGCATTGATACTATAGATGGCTTGTGATACTATTGACATTTTAACAGCATTAATTCTTCCAAACCGTGAACATGGGATTCCGTTCCACTTATTTGTATCTTCTGTGATGTTTTTCATTATTGTCTTGCAGTTTTCGGAGTAGAGATCTGTCACCTCCTTGGTTAAATTTATTCCTGAGTATTTTAGATGCTATTGTAAATGGGATCAATTTGTTTATTTTTGCAGAATATATGTTGCGGGGTTGGCCCAGTGGCACAGCAGTTAAGTTCATATGTTCACTTCAGCGGCCTGGTATTCACTGGTTCAGATCCTGGGTGTGGACGTGGCACGGCTTGGCAAGTCATGCTGTGGTAGGCACCCCACATATAAAGTGGAGGAGGATGGGCATGGATGTTATCTCAGGGCCAGTCTTCCTCAGCAAAAAAAAAAAAAAAAAGAGGAGCATTGGCAGCAGATTGCCAGAGTCCTGCTCCAGCTGAGTCCAGGTTCCTGAGGGAGGGACAGAGTCGGTGCAGTGAGGGAAGAGATGTGAGACTTGAGTTGGTGTAATCATGTCTAACTTTACTGTGCACAAGGGCCGCTTTTATATTTTTCAGGATTAGTACAGAAATAGCTCTACAAATATTCTCAGAGAGATAAGGAAGTAAAAAACGAGCATAAGAATATTTATTAGCATTCCATTCTATAGAGCATAAGGTTAATGATCCTCTTCTCCGCAATTAACTATTATTTATTGTCTCTAAGCTAAAAGAGATAGGTACCTTGACATCTGTTGTAATTCATGGTAAAGTCAAATCAAAGAGAGAAAGTCCATACCTCCGGACAGGACAGCATTCTGTCTGGTTACCTCTTGAGGGAGCCACCCCTGCTTCCCTCAATCATCCATGACTTTAGTGTAGATGGTTAATGGGAACAAAAGGCAACTCCTGGGTATCTTATCCCCAGGGCTATGTGCATTCTCAGTGGGCAGTTAAAATTCTTTACATTCCCACCCCCCTTAGGGGGTGAAAGCATTCCTTTGTCTTTCAGGAGGCAGGGCTAACTGTCCCTTGAGCACACTGCCTGGAGAAAATGTCGTTTTGCTAGTAAGGCATCAGGCTGAAAAGCTAAGTTAAATTATATATCTTCAAGAATAAAAAGCAGGAACAAGTATAGTCATACCTTGATAGAAATCATGCATACATTTCAGAAAATATCAGGGGTGTCAGCTGGCCATTCTTTACCGAGGGGCATCCCCACAGCCCTCAGCCCTTCTCAGCCCAGACCATGTCAGACAGCTGTATAGGCATCGGTAACACGGCTGCCGGCATTTCCCCCTTTTCTATTTTTTAAGGCCAAGAGATGCAATTCCACAGAATCTTGGGAGATTGACTTGTATATTATTTTGATGAAGACTGGAAAAAGACAATGACATATAAATAAGGCACCAATAGTAATGGTGACATTAGTAATAAAGGATAACCAATCTTGTCTGCCTATGTAGGAGGTGAGAGAGGTAAGGAAATTGGAAGCCATTTCAGAGGAAGAAAAGGACTTTTCAGCCTGACTAATTTCTTGAATCTGTTCATGTAACTCATTGAGGTCCAAACTGAGGTAGGAATGATTCCATATTCCCTGGATGTGATTCTTAATCCTCTCCCAAGAGTGTAAGGATTGATTTACTTTAAGAGGAGTTACACAAATCCATCTATAGGACACGTGGCAATGAAGAGCTAGCCTAACTTTGAGGTTTGTGAGTTCCTGACTGATCTGTAACATTGCCTCTTCAAGAGCATTTCCCTTTGCTTCTAATTTTCTATCTATCGTCTCTTGTGTGGCCAAAGCTAAAGTTATATTTTTGGATAGATCATCAACATAGGAAGCAGTGTGTATTTGTTTCATTAAGGCAATAGCAGAAACAGTGAGTGAGGTGGCCAATGCTATTAAAGCAGAGATGCCTAAGATGAGAGCAGTTACAAATCAGCGCAGTCACTGTAAAAGGTCTGTAGCCTGCTTCAAGGTGAGCAAACCAGCATCATCATACCAAGGTTAAGGTAAGTTTACAGGCAACATAAGATAAGGAGGCTGTTGCAGAATCATAACAGTCTCAACATCCATACCAGGAGACAAGCAGTTTGTTAAAATACAATTGAGACAGGTAATATTGTATATGGAAATATTCCCGGTGGGTGGTAGAATAGCCATAGCATGACTGTAGGTAGGGGCAGCAAGAAAAACACAGGGAGCTGGAACACAAGCCTTAACTTTGTAAGTATCATGTCCTGTTGTTCTATGTAATGTGATGGGATTTAAAGCAACAACTGCCTGCCACAAGTGAGGCTGGATTTTACCAGAGTCAGTAGAAAGAATAGGAGGAATCCCACCATTCATATGCCGAGTTACTCCTAGATCAGAGGGAATGTAGTGATGAGATCATTGATACCTTTCAGCCTCATGTAAATAATCTCTATAATCTTTTGTGGGATCCTGGCAGCTCCAATCAAATACCTCTCCTGCAAAGGAGGGTATATCCATTATGATTTTTGAGAGATACATACATTCTCTCCACTTGGGGAACCTGGCCCGTTTGTCTATGAATATCCAATCATTATGTGTAGGCAATTTTTCAGGGGGCGACCCTGGACAAGTAGGATATCCTTGAGGGTGGCCAGTAGACCTTTGAATTCTAGGATCTGTATCTCTGGGTAAGAGAAGTTGTAATGACCACAAATCTCTCCAGATACCATTAGGAGAGTCAGTGAGAAGCCCTTTTATGGAGGTACTAATGCAACCATGTATCTCTGTTAAGGGTAATTGGCCTGTTACACGGAATGAGGGATTAATGTCAAAACATATGGTGGGGCTAGTGGAAGTACCCAGGAAGAAAAATTTCTGTTAAAGCTGTGTTTAACTTAGTATCCAGCAATGCCTCCAAGTAATTGGGGGTTGTCGTTTGTTATGGGTATTTGTCTCTCATAGGTTATGGGATGGAACAGAGGCGGTTTAGGAACATAGGCCCAATATTGTGTAGAGGAAGAGGAGACCATTTGTACCTGGCATGCATTGAGAGCCAACATAGCTACAAATAGGGTAGAGGGGGTAACCACGCTTCCCTGTCCTAGGATGAGCTGTTCAGCCTCCTGGGTAAGATGTTAAAGTTGGCCCCAGGTCGGTATCGATGCTGCAAGAGTCGATTGAGCACGTTGATAGGAGGGAGGAGGCGAGCGCGGATGGGGAGTTGAACGTTTAAAAGGTTTCTCACGGAGTGAAAGTGGTCTCATCCGGGCTACTGGGGAGATTCATCACCCATCTTGACTCGGAAGCTGGGGCTCTTCCGCCTTGGTGGAGGTCGGGGCTGAGGCTGCTTGCGGTACATGCCGAATCAGACGATCAGGAATCTACAAAGGAGGTGAAGTGTCCTGTGGAAATATGCAAGAATATCCTCGACCGCTAGTTAAGAGAATATCAGGACCTTTCCACTGTCCTGTAAGCAAGTCCTTCCATTTAACCTGTGGTAAAATTTTCTGTTTATCATCACTCCAATGTCTCATCATGGTGACTCGCCATGAAAGTGTAAATTGAGAAAATTTATTACAAATAGAGCATGACTTAGTAAATGATGGGGAGAGCTATATTTGAGCTCTCCACCTTGTAATTTTTCCAATTGTTGTTTCAGGGTCTCATGGGCTCTCTCAACAATGGCTTGACCCTGAGGATTATACGGAATACCTGTGCAATGTTTAATTTGAAAGGTTTTGCAGAAATCTCGAAAAGCCTTAGAGGTATATGCAGGTACATTGTCTGTTTTTAGCTCTAAAGCCTGCCCCATATAAGCAAAGCAGACAAACAAGCGTTGAATCACATCTTTAAAGTCTTCTCCTGTTCTGGCAGTAGCCGTAATAACATGAGAAAAAGTGTCTACACACACATGTACAAAGGAAAGCTTTCCAAATTGAGGAACACGAATTACATCCATCTGCCACAGACAATTAGAGCGAAGACCTTGGGGATTTACTCCCATGGGCAGGCTGGGCATAGTAGCGGGACAGGCAGTGCAACTTCTCACTATCTGTCTCACGGCTTCTCTAGAAATTTGAAATTGATAACGAAGGGCTGTAGCATTTTGGTGGTGTAGCTGATGAGCCTGGGTGACCTCTTCTATGGCTGAACAAGCAACTATCTTTGTTGCCTGGTCAGCTAATTCATTGCCCTCGTGGACGGGCCCCTGAAGACCTGAATGTGCACATACGTGTCCCACATAAAAGGGGTGGGAACGTTCTCTAATTAATTCTTGTAATTAACAAAGCAGCCCCAAAATTATGGTCTTATAAACAGGGATAGTGGTGGTTTCAATTTGAGGAAACAGACGAATTATGTATTGTGAATCAGAGTAAAGATTGAGTTTCTTATTAGACAGTTCTCTAAATGCTGTAATTACAGCAATCAACTCAGCCCTTTGAGCAGAGGTTTCATTAGTCTGTTGTGTTTTACAATTGCTCCCATGACTAAGGCTGCCCTCCCATTGGAGGAACCATCTGTAAATACTAACGTTGCTCCAGCTATGGGCCCCTTCTGACATCTAGTGGGAAAGATAAAGGGATGTCTCTTGATAAATTGTAGTATGGGGTGTTTAGGAAGGTGAAAAGACACAGCACCTGAGTAACCTGCAAAAGAGACCTGCCATTCATCATCTGTTTGAAACAGCTAATCACATTGATCTTTAGTATAAGGAATCATTATGTTAACAGGTTCCTTTCCAAATAACTCTATGCTGCTTTTTCTCACCTTTGTTATCAATTGAGCACATAAGGCTGGAGAAGAAGCAATAATCTTTTTGGGAGTGGCAGGAAGGTGTAACCATTCCAGAGGTCCTAATTGCATAAACAGCCTGTGGGGGTGACAGGTGTAGGGAGGACTAGAAGATTCCAGGGCATCAAATAATCTATTCGATGTAATTGGTGTTGTGTTAAGGCCTCCTCTACCTTTCGTAGGGCTAAAGTTCCTTCCGGTGTTAGAGTTCTTTCTGAGGTGGGGTCACTATTCCCCCTGAGCATTTCAAACAGGGGTTGTAACTCGGCAGTTGTGAGTTTCAGAAAGGGCCAAATCCAACTTATATCCCCCAAGAGCTTTTGAAAGTCATTTAAAGTTTTCAAGGAATCTGTTCGTAATTGGATGTTTTGGGGAGTCACTAGATCAGTGTGAATGACTCAACCCACTTAATTAATGGGTGGATTAGTCTGTAATTTTTCAGGTGCCACTTGTAGGCCATAAAGAGTCAAAGCCTTAATTGTTTCTTGTAATACTTGCTGTAAATAACTTCTATCTTGATGTGCCAGCAATAAGTCATCCATGTAATGGATCAGGTAGATAGAAGGATATTTTTGTTTGACCTGTATCAAGCCCATGTCAACAAATTTTTGGCACAATGTTGGACTGTTTTTCATTCCTTGTGGCAACACTTTCCATTGAAATTTCTGATAAGGTCTTCTCAAGTTTTCTGAAGGTAAGCTAAAGGCAAATCGGGGCCTGTCCTTAGGGTCTAAGGGGATGTTGAAAAAACAGTCTTGTAAGTCTATAACCATGCCAGCAGCCTGAACTGGGACTGCTACGGGAGAAGTCAGTCCTGGTTGTAGGGCCCCCATATCTTGCATGGTCTCATTAATGGCTCTCAAATCTTGTAACAATCTCCATTTTCCAGATTTATTTTTGATAATGAAAATGGGAGAGTTCCAAGGACTATTAGAAGTTTCTATATGTCCCAACTCTAGTTGAGCTTTAACTAATGCTTGGGCTGCTTTCAATTTTTCAGATGGAAGAGGCCATTGTTCTATCCACACTGGAATATCAGACTTCCATGTTATGGGGTCTGCAGCCCTTTCAACAGTGGCCCCTAAGACAAATTTGATAGTTCACAGTCAGGCTCATATCCAAATCCTCTTCTGTCTTTATTAGGTTGTAAAGAAATTGGGAGTTGAACTCCTTGGTCAGCTTTGCCCAAACTCTTTTGAGGGTTATATTTCATTTTTAACATCTGATCAGTGACCTTATTGTCAGGACTAAATAATAATATTCCCATTTGAGCCAGGACATCTCTCCCCCATAGAGTAAAGGGAATAGCTGGAATTACATGAGGTTGAAAAATTCCAGTATTGTTTTGTCCATCTGACCAATGGAGAATTTTTCTACTCTTGTCAGCCTGTGGGGCCTTTCCACTTCCTACTAAGGTGATCAGTGTCACTTGTATTGGCAATGAAGAGGGCCAATATTTTCCAGCAATGCAAGAGACATCTGCTCCAGTATCTAAGAGCCCCTCTATGGCTATCCCTTCCACTATAAGTTGCTGCATAGGTCTATTAGATGTAATTTCCTGCAACCAAAAGGCCATGTCACTAGAACCAAAGCCACCCTCGCCTTGTGGGGCTGAGGTTACTGTTTTCCCTAAGGATTAATATGGTAACAGTAACAATTGAGCTATTCTTTGACCCTTAGTTATAAAGTGAGTTTTTGTGGGGGTGTCAATCATAGCCTTTATTTCCCCCTCATAATCTGAATCAGTTACCAGAGGAATAACTGACAAGCCTTGTATGGAAAGGGAACTTCGTCCTAAAATTAGCCCCACAATTCCTTCTGGCAGAGGTCCCTTAATTCTCGTTGGGATAAGAGTGACTGGTACATCTGGAGCTAGTATTGTTGTGGTGGAGGAACAGAGGTCCAGTCCTGAACTCCCTGGAGTGGTTCAGAGGAGGCTTGAGATGGGACGAAGGGAATAAAAGCGTTCAGAGTGCTGACCCCCATCATTGTTGGGGCCTGGGGGAGGCCCCGCTGCCCATTTCCCTGAACTGGAGGATTAGCTGTGGGGGTCAGCACGGGGCATTGTGATATCTGCGTCGGTAATGTCACTTGAGGTTGTCCCAGAAACTGGCCGTTTTTATGAAATTCATATCTGCACTCTTTAGCCCAATGAAAACATTTTTGATAATGAGGGCATAAAGACTCTGGAGGTCCTTTCATATTTTGTGGCTGAACTTGTTGGAAAATCTGAGGTGTTGGCTGTCTAGCTTGCCCTGGGGCTTTATTGGGGCATTGTCTACTAAAGTGTCCCTGTTGTCCACAAGAAAAACAGGCATTTCCACCATCTGCTCTCACAGCTCTCTTTCCTTTCTGAGTCATAGTTTGCATACAACAGAGAGGGCTTTCCTCTGTTAAGGCAGCTGCTATGGCAACTCCTTGCATGAAGGTTGGTATAAAGTCAGCACATTGTTTAATGTAGGCTGTATAGGCATCTGTAACACAGCTCCCAGCAGCAGATGTTAGCTCAGGATTAATCTTCCTAAAGAAAAAAGGATATTTATTGTTAGTGTGTAGAAACATTACTGATTTTTTATGTTAATTTTATATCCTACAACTTTTCTGAATTCATTGATTGAATCTAACACTTTTTGTTGAAGTCTTTCAGATTTTCTGCATATAAAATAATGTTATCTGCAAATAGAGACAATTTTACTTCTTCCTTTCCAATTTGATACATTTTTTTTTCTTGCTTGATGCTGTAGGTAGTACTTGTAGTGCTATGTTGGATAGGAACCTTTGTCTTGTTCCTGATCTTAGAGAAAAAGCTTTCAACCTTTCACCACTGCATATGTTGTTAGCTGTGGGCCTGTCATATGTAGCTTTTATTATGCTAAGATATCTTCCTTCTATGCCTAATTTCTTAAGGGTTTGTATCATGAATAAATTTTTAATTTTGTGAAATGCTTTTTCTGTTTCTATTGAGATGATTGTATGATTCTTTTCTTTCATTCTGTTAATATGAGGTATCCATTTGATTTTGTATGTTGGAATATCTTTATATTCCACAGATAAATCTCACTTGATCATGGTGAATGATACTTTTAATGTGCTGCTGAATTGGGTTTGCTAGCATTTTAATGACATTTTTTGCATCTGTATGATGTGGATTAAGGCTGTCCCAGCTAGAGAAGCCCAAGGTGACCTGGCCTACATGCCAAACTATACGACCCAGTGGACTTTTTTTTATGGTATGAATTAGGACCGCCCCAGGGAGAGAAGCCCAGGGCATCCTCACCTACATGCCGATCTATATGGCCAGATTCATATCTAAAGTTATATGACCGCACAATAACCAGACCCCATCTGCACTGAAATCATTTAATGACGTTTTACATCATCTTTTCTTTTCTCCAGTAAAAATAAGTCACGTACCCATGCCTTATAAAATTAGCCCTAACCCTCAACTCGGGGCAGCAGCAGGAGCTCTGACTGCCCGTGGGTCCTGTCCCCATGCCAGCGGGGGCAGCAGCAGCTGCTCTGCCTGCCCATGGGCCCTGTCCCCATGCCAGCGGGGACAGCAGAAGCAGCGGCATGCTCTGCCTGCCGATGGGTCCTGTCCCCATGCTATTCCACACTATTCTCTAAATAAAAGAGCACTACTGCCAGATCTTGAGAGTCTAAGAAATCTTTCTTTTGACTCCTCGGCTCACCGACCCCGCATCATGTATTTACCAGGAATATTGGCCTGTATTTTTCTTTTCTAGTAATGCCTTTTACTGGATTTGGAATCATGATAATGCTGGCCTTGTATTATGAATTTGGCAGTGTTCTCAATTCAATTTTTTGGAAGTATTTGAGAAGGATTGGTGTTAATTCTTACTTAAATCTTTGTTAAAATTCACCAGTGAAGCCATCTGACCCTGATCTTTTCTTCATTGGGAGCCTTTGATTACTGAATTAAACTTCTTCTTAGTAATTAGTCTATTCAGATTTTATATTTATTCCTGATTCAGTCTTGGTGAGTTGTATGTTTCTAAGATTTTACCATTTTTTTCTAGGTTGGCCAGTTTGTTAGTGTATAATTGTTCATAGAAGCCTTTAGTGATCTTGTGAATTTTTGTGGTATCAGTTGTCTCCTTTTCTCACTTGTAATTTTATTGATTTGTGTCTTTTCCCTTTTTCCTTTGTTAATATAGCTAAATATTTGTTAATTTTGTTTATATTTTTAAGGAACAATGTGTTTGATTAATCTTTTCTATGGTTTTTCTGTGCTCTAACTCATTTGTTTCTTCTCCAATCTTTCTTGTTTCCTTTTTCCCACTAGCTTTGGGTCCAGTTCGTTCTTTTTTATTTCTCTGATAGCTTCTTCAGGAACAGCATTAGGTTCTTTATTTGGAATGTTTCTTGCTTCTTAGTGTAGGCATTTATTGTTGTGAGTTTTCCTTTCAGAACTACTCTTGCTGTATTCCACAATTTCTGGTAAGTTGTATTTCCACTTTTGTTTGTCTCAAGAAACTTTATTTTTCCTTTAATTTCTTTTTTTAATCATTGGTTGTTCAGGAGATTGTTCTTTAGTTTCTATGTGTTTGGAAATTTTCCAGTTTTTCTCTTATTATTGATTTCTAGTTTCATGCTCTTGTGCACAGAGAAGATACTTAGCAAAATTTCAATCTTCTTGAATTCACTCAGGCTGGCTTTGTGACCTAACGTATGTTCTATCCTATAAAATGCTTCATGTGTACTGGAGAAGAGTGTGTATTTTACTGTTGTTGGATAGAGTGTTCTGTGTATGTCTATTAGGTCCATTAAGTCTATGTTGTTGTTCAAATCAGCTGTTTCCTCATTGACTCTCTGTCTGGATGATCTATTCATTGTTGAGAGTGGAGTATTAAAGTCCTCACTTAGTATTGTATTACTGTTTATTTTTCCTTTTAGCTCTGCTAATTTTTGCTTTACATATTTAGGGACTCTAATGTTAGGTGAAAAATGTTTACAATGGTTATATCTTCTTGAATATTGATCCCTTTATCATTATAAAATGATTTTCCTTGTCTCTTTTTAACATTTTTAGTTTACAGTTTTTTGGTATGATGTAAGTGTAGCCATCCTTGCCTTTATTTTTGGTTACCACTTGCTTAAAATGTCTTTCCATTTCTTCACTTTCAGTCTGTTTGTGTCTTTAAGGCTAAAGTGAGTCTCTTGCAGCCATAAAATCATTGAATCTTGTTTTTTATTCATTCAGGCATTCAATGTCTTTTGACGGGATAATTTAATTTAAATCATTTATATTTAAAGTAATTATTGATAGATAAGGACTGGGAATTGCCATTTTGTTGTTTTCTGGCTGTTTTGTAGATCTATTTTTGCCTGTTTCTTATCCTGCTGTCTTTTTTAGTGTTTCGATGTATTTTGGTATCCGTATGATTTGACTTCTTTATTGTGTTTTTTAGTGTATAATTCTATGGGATTTGCACTTGTGATTACCAGGAGGCTTACGTAAAATATCTTAAACCTGTAATAGCCTCTTGTAAACTGATAATGAGTTAACTTTGGTAGAATTCATAAACTTTACACTTTTACTTTTCTTCCCCTCACATTTTAGATTATTGCTGTTCCAGTGTATTTTTTTTATATTGTGTGACTAAGATATTATTGTAGTTAAGTTTATTTTTACTATGTTTAATCCTTTTGTTTCTTTACTTTTAGCTATGGTTTAAGTGAATTATGCAACATTATTGCCATATTGCAGAATCTAACTATAACTGTATATTTACCTTTACCTGTGAGATTTACACTACCCTTTTATGTTTTTGTGATCTTAATTAGTGTTCTTTTGCTTCCAATCAAAGCATTTCTTGTAAGACAGGTATGGTGGTAACGATCTCCTTTATGTTTTATTTGTTTGGGAAAGCTGTTATTCGTCCTTTGTTTCTGAAGGACAGTTTCCCTGGGTATAGAATTCTTAGTCAATAGTTATTTTCTTTCAGTATTTGAATATATCATCCATTCTCGCTTGGCTTAAAAAGTTTTTCTTGAGAAATTTGCTGGTTGTGTTATAGGAGTTCCATTTGCATGTAGCTGCTATCTTTTCTCTTATAGCTCTTAAAGTTTTTTCTTCGTCTTAGACGTTTGACAATTTAATGATAATCTATACCCGTGTAGCCCTATTTAAATTCAACCTATTTAGTGTCCTTTCGGCCTCTTGGATCTGGATCTCTATTTCTCTTCCCAGGTTCAGGAAGTTTTCAGCCATTATTGCTTTAAATATACTTTCCATCCCTTTCTCTTTCTCTTCTTCTGGAATTCTCATAATGCAAATACTGATTCTTTTCTTTATTTCCTATAATTTCCATAGAATTTCTTCACTCTTTTTATTATTTTTTTCATTATGCTCCTCTGAATCTGTAATTTCTAGTGTCTTATCCAGCAATTTGCTGATGCTTTCTTCTGCATGGTTTAGTCTACTTTTGAAACTCTCTATTGAATTCTTCAGTTTAGTCATTGTATTTTTAAACAGTTTGTTTGGATTTTTTTTTGATGGTTGCTATTTCTTTGTCAAACTTCTCATTCTGTTCATGCATTGTTTTCCTTGTTTTCTTTAGTGGTCTGTCTGTGTTTTCTTGTAGTTCGCCTTCCTTCCTTATGAGGGTTAATCTGAATTCTTTGTCTGACAGTCCAAAGATTTCCATTTGTTTAGGTTCAGGTATGGGAGCTTTATTACCTTCCTTTGATGGTGTCATACTTACCTGATTTTTCGTGATCCTTGATTCCTTATGTTGGTATCTATACATTTGAGTAATCAGGCTCCTCTTGTAGACTTCACAGGTTTGCTCTGGCAGAGACAATTCTTCATTGGTCAACTCAGTTTGGGCTACTGGATGTGTCTGCTGGTAAAGTCCCTGAGCAGGTGGGGCCTGCTATTATGGCGTGTTTTGGGGCAAGGCAACTGTTTGAGCTCTGAGGATGGGGATGGGGATTGTGCCCTTCCTAAGAACATTTGAATAGTACTGCTGGCTTAGTTCCTTACCCAAGTGAGGTTGGAGGATGAGCTCTGTGATTTCCTGGATTCTCTAGTCTGGCTTCCTAGACAGTTGGGACCTGGAATCATATTATGTAGTAAATGGGGCTATGAATTAGCTTTTCTGTCCTGGCAGGGAAGCAGGATGGGACCTAGGGCCTGTAAAGTTTGTTGTTTCATGACTCAAATAATTCCAGAGTGTGCACTGAATTCCCTGGTCAGGTGTGGTCACCAGTTTTGCTCTGAAGATGGTGGAAGCTATGGGTTGTATCTGTTTAAATGCCATTGTATGTAGGGCTGGTGAAAGAGCTATTCAACTTCTTATATGCTCTGGTTATTCTCCCTGGTTGGACAGACTGAAGGTTGTATTCAGCAATGAGTAGTGTTATGAATTAGATTCCCTGCCTGGATAGAGTGGGTAAAGCAGCTCTAAAGCCAGAAAAATTGTTCTAACTCATGCCAACTCACACCCCAAGTTCTGACTGTCTGACTGAATAGGGCCACTGGTTTTTCTCTGCAGGCTCTCAGCTCTGCGCACTTCCTAGTTTTAGTGCCACTGGGCTGCACTACTTCCAGGGGTTGTCTCCAGCCCTTTTGGTAATATGGGGCCAGAAGACATCCCCAGTGGGTGGGGCTATGTTTCAACTCTCTTGTCTGGGTGTGAGAAGGTGGGGTTGCTCCAGGAGACTATCAATTTCCCAAACAGACTTTCTGATTAGGAGGCCTGGAAGCTACCCTCAGCCTTAGCTGTGAATTAATACCTCTGCCTGTACGTATTATGGGAACACTCAACACTTGATACTGGTTCACTTTGTAGGCAATCATCTCTGCCCACCCACTTCTTAGCTCAAACGCTGCTAGGCTAACACAACTTCCATGAGTTGTCTGTAGCTCTTCTGGTCAGAAGGGGCCAGGAGACACTCTCCATAGCAAGTGGGGCTGTGATTCAGCTCCTTGCCTGGGCATGGGAATATCTGACTCTAGGGCTATAAAAAACTCCTTCTATGGGGATCCAAATCTGGCAGATCTATACTCTGCTAAGTTCACTGGTGAGAGTGTACCCCCAACTTGGGTCTGCAAATGATTAAAGTCTCTGATTAGAATTACTGCCTTGGCACTGCAGTTACAAACTCAATCAGGCAAGATCTGTGAGCAAGTTGTTGCAAGCCCATCCCCTTCTCCATCAGTCATATTCCTTATGGTTGAGACCCAGAGATTCCTTTGCTACTCCCATGATGGGAGGTGAGAGTAGGGACTCTTACAAAGCAACCTACAATGCTAGGGGTTGTCTGGTTGTCCCCTTAGGTTATCTTTCCACACTGGGGAAATCAGAGGCTCAGAGGAGACCTCTCCATGGTGCCACACTGGCCCGGATAAATAAAATCTCATATCACAAGACTAACATGTTTTAAAGTTAAAACAATTATTTTTTTAAACACTTTATAGGCAAGGAGGAGAAGCATTGGGAATTCTCACACTGACAGGTAGAGAGAAAAGTGGTATAAACACTTTGGAGAAGGGTGGAATGAAATTTAAAATACTCGTACCAGTTGACCGAATACTTCTTCTAGCTTTATGACTTAAATGGATTCGTGTATGTGTGTATCAATAGTCATACATGATAAATATTCTAGACTACACTTAGTAAAAATGAAAAGGAATAAAACCTATGAATTCCTATCAATATGCCATGAATAAATAAAGTATGGTTAATTATGAAAATGAAATGAATGTATCAATATATTTGAATCTCACAAACATCATATTGATTTTTATAAAGTAAATAGAAAAAAATACTTCACTATGCTGTTTTCATAGTTTGATTTTTAAAAATATAGGCTAAGAATCAGGTTTCTTAAGGAAGTTTATTTTGGCAGGAAATTCCAGGAAAAAGAGTAGAAGGGCTAGTAAAAGTGGAATAGAGAGAGAAGAAGAAAAATCAATCGAACTGTATATTATCAAGTTTGCTACCATTTTAGACTACTTAGGCTCAATCACTCTGTGAGATCTCTGAAAAAAATATACAGAATATGCTTTGAGATTGTCTCTCTATCTCTGTGACCCAGAAGAACAAAATATTCATCTACCAACTCCCCTACCACACAAGTCAATCCCATCTCTAGGTTGTGCATGTCCCAGCCTGGCCAGATGAGGTTTCATTTGCACTATACTTAGCAGTGGCAAACACTTACCGAGTCATAAAAATAAGTCATTAAATGAGAGATAAAGATGTTTGGTACAGCTTAGCTTAAATGTTGTCAAGATAAATCTAGTCGCTGGTTCATTCAGCAAGGTACCATTCATATAAATTATAGAAATATGCAATTAATGCCATGTATTGTTAAAGAGCATATAATTATGTGGTGCCTATATTAAAAAAATAATTGTCTTGAAAAATACCCAATTCAGGTTTGGTTAATCCTCAGAAAATAAAGAGGGAAGAGATGCATCAGAGTACACAATAGGCCACAGTTGTCTTATCATGTAATGTTTTACACTTTTTTATGTCTGATAGATATAGTTTCCAACAAGTAAAAATTTTAGACAAGGCGAAAGACTAGAAATGGAAAGAAAAATGAAAACAAAAAATAATCTTCCTTGTGAAATTGTATCTATAAATTTAAATCTCCCAATTGGTTTTAAAAAAAGCTTTAAAATGTGAAATAATCAAATCAGGAATACTTCCAGAAATGAGGTATGTGTATACTTTGTAACCTATATGGTTACAGAATTTTATCCATAGAATTTGTCAGGGGACATGTGGGGGAATATCCATGATGATGTAATACTGTGAGTGAATTCAGGGAACTGGATGCAACTAAGGTAACCATAAGAAGCCAATTGAAATTGTCCAATCAGAGAACAAAAGAGAATGAAAAGAGTGAAGAATGTGTACATGAACTGTGGGATACAATTCAGATAAAGAATCTATTCATTATTGGAGTCCAGAAGCAGAAGAGAGAGGGAAAGCACAAAAATATTATTTAAAGAAACAAAGGATGAGAATGTTCCAAATATAGGTAGAAATTTTATATCCAAGTTCATGAAGCTCGCAAGTTTCCCCAAAATGTCAACCTAAAACCATCTTCTCCAAGACACATTATAATAAAACTGTCCAGTCAAAGACACAAAATTTTAAAAGAAATACAAGAAAATAATTCCTCACGTAAAATGAATCTCCATAAATCTGTCAGATTTTTCAGTAGAAAGCTTGCAGGCCAAGGAAGTTATATTCTAAGTTTTGAAAGAAGAAAAAAGCCAACCAAGACTACAACTCTTTTCAGCATTTCTTGTAATGCCATTTTAGTGGTGGTGAACTCACCTTCCATTTGGGAAAGTCTTTGTATTTCCTTCATTTCTGAAGGATAATTTTGCTAGGTTAAAAATAGACTGTTTTATCTATATGATGTTTTAGGTAAGCCCAATGATAACCACAAAGCAAAAACCTACAGGAGATACACGAAAGCTAAAGGAAAGGTAACCACAGAATTCCACTACAGAAAACCACTAATTCAAAAAAGAAGATGCAAAGAGAGGGACAGAAAAACAAGAGAATTACAAAATAGACAATATCTTTCTGTTTGCTTGTTTTTAATTGAAATATGTTTGACATATAACTGAGCAAATTTAAGACATACAACTTTTTGATTTGGTACTTTATAAATTATAATATAAACACTATACTAGTGATAATTAGCATCTCTATCATATTACAATAATAATTTCTTTTTAGCCATAAAAATAATTAAGTTCTAGTCTCTTAGTAACTTTTATGATTGTGATATTATCGTTTTACATATTCACTATACTGTGCACTAGATCTCTGGGACTTATTTACTACTCGTTGCAAGTGTGCACGCCTAAACTACAGCTGTCCATCCTCCTACCCCATATCCCTGCTAACCACCAATTTACTCTTTGTTTTTAAAAGCTTGGCTTTTTTAGATTCTCCAAATAAGTAATATCAGACAGCGTTTGTGTTTCTCTGTGTCACTTAACTCACCATAATATCGACAAGGTCCATCCATGTTGTTGCAAATGACAGGATGTCTTTACTCACAGGTGAATAATATTCCATTGCCTGTATATACCACTTCTACTTTATCCTATCATTCACTCACGGACACTTAGGTTGTTTCCACATCTTGGCTATCATGAATAATGCTGCAATAATCATGAGAGTGCATATGTCTCTTCAATATCCTGTTTTCACTTACTTTGGGTATAGGCCCAGAAGTGGAATTGCTGGATCACATGGTAGATATATTTTTACTGTTTTTGGGGAATCTCCATATTATCTTCCATAGTGATTAAATGATTAAAGTCCCAACAACAGTGTACAAGGGTTCTCTTTTATCCACATGCTCACCAAAATTTATCACTTGTCTTCTTGATGATAGTCATTATAACAGGTCTGAGGTGATTTGTGGTTTGGATTTGCATTTCTTTGATGAATAATGATGTTGAGCAGCTTTTCAGATACCTGCTGGCAATTTGGATATCTTCTTTGGAAAAATGTTTATGCAGATCCTCTGCTTAATTTTTCAAATTAAATTGTTTGCTTTTTTATTGGTCATGTGATTTCTTTACATATTTTGGATATTAACATCTTATCTGATATATGGTTAGCAAAAATTCTGTCCCATTCTGTAGGTTGCCTTTTTATTTTGTTTACTGTTTCTTTTGCTGTGCAGCTTTTAAGTTTGATGGAGTCCCATTTGTTGATTTTTGCTGGGATGGTATTAGCTACCTCATGGAATCTTTGTCATTATTAGCCCTATATAAAATTCAAATGATAAAATAATGTTAATTTCATTGTTAAATACAAATGTTACATTTTCAATCTCTTCAGTATTGAATCTACTAATATAAAATACATTTTATGATAGTCTTATATGCTTGTCTCATGTTGAATCTAAATGCCAATTCAAAAAAAGAAATTTGCTCTTCCCACTTTTACTCTGCAAATTGTCAGCAACTGTACAATAACTGCAAATCTATTACTCTACATAGGCCCAGGAACAAGCCTTAGTTTTCTTACAAATTATTTGGAGAGTCACATAAGCAATAACTAGAGTACCTGCAAATTATTGTGTGAAGCATTTGTATTTCACTTTAATATTTTACTCAAATAATGAATGAAAATGGCATCAAAATCCACAGGGTAAAAGGATGGTCTCCATGACCCACTCCTTCTGAACCCCAAGGCAAATAACTTCAAATTATTTTACAATTTTCCCTATATTTCCCTCATATTATAAGCATTATGCTTATCTCCTAATGCTTGATTCCTAAATCCCAAATACCAGGCTGTGTTTTGTGATGCAGGACACTGTTGATATGGAGCTGACCCCTCCTTCCACTGCCACCTTGGCCACTTCCCCTCCACTCATGCTCTCAACATAGTTATATCCCACTTTATCTGGAGACATGGCTTGATGGCATTGTTCCATCTTCTAAAATTTATTGGTTGTAAATAAAAAATATAATATTATTGTGAAAATTTATACTATTTTATTGGCTATTACTGCATACAATTCTCGTTTTGTTACTATAATTTCTCTGAAGAAGGTTTTAGGATTTTATTTTTATAGCCGATATTGAGAATTGTGAAGAAATAATTTTCAACATGTTTAGAGGGGCTGCCCTGGTGGCGCAGTGGTTAAGTTTGCACATTCTGCTTCTACGGCATGGGGTTTGCCAGTTCGGATCCTGGGTGTGGACATGGCACCGCTGGTCAAGTCATGCTGTGGTAGACGTCCTACATATAAAGTAGAGGAAGATAGGCACGGATGTTAGCTCAGGGCCAGTCTCCATCAGCAAAAAGAGGAGGATTGACAGCAGTTAGCTCTGTGCTAATCTTCCTCAAAAAAAAAAAAAAACGAAGATGTTTAGAGTTTTTAAGAAAATGTGCTTTCATAAATTAGTTCTCACTTATTTTTCTGGGTTCTTTTCATGCTATTTGAATACTAAAAATGAGAGAGACATAAAAGTTATGGAATAGCTCACACATAACACTTCTGAGAAAAATGTTTCTATTTGATAATATGCACTCTATAAGTATTATGTCACATGCGTTTTTAGGAATGCCCATAAGTATGTATTGCATCGTCTTATATGAATTCTCTAATTCTATTGTTTCTAAATGTCAGACTTTTGTTTGGTGGTGGTTGTTTTCTTTCTGATCCATTTTCTGCAATTTACCTTTTGAAGCTTTCATTGAATCTATTACATTAATTATTGTATCTGTAATTTTTAGAACTCCTTTATTGTTACCTGACATTTCCTCTTATATTACTCTTGATATTTTTACTGTGGGTTTAACAACTTTTCATATTTCTCTGAATTTGAAATTGTTTTGTAAAGATTTCTTGCATTTTTCCCAACCATTTTTTAACTCAGTATGTGTGCATGTGTGTCTGTGTGTGTATCTCCTTCTTTCATTTGGAGACTTCCTCAAAAGTCTGATGACCTTTGGTCTTAGAGCAGTATTATAAGACTGAAGACTTAGAGCCCCTTTTTGGGAACAGCATGCTGAGCTTACTCACTGATGATATTCTCTTTGAAAGAGAATTCCCCCACTCATTCCCACTAAGAAGGTTCTCAGGATGCCATCTCCCTTTCTCCATTTAAGAGATTGAATTTTTCTCAAAATTCTTTCTTCCAAAAGTTCCTGAACCCTTTCATCTCTGAGCCCCCTCCTTTGCTTTCAGCCCCACTTTCTTTAAATTATAACATTTATCTTTTTATTGTCATGTTAGTTGAGTTTTATGGCAGAGAGGTGATAAATAGATATGTTTATACTCCCATACTCATTTACAAATAGAGTTTTAAATAAACAAAAACAAAAGGGAAAAATGAATGAGTAAGAAAAGATTTCATAATGTATAATGTTATATGAGCATTGAGAAGCAGATGGACAGAACACATATCTTTTGGGAGACCTTGAGCAGAGTCATCGAAGCTACAATGAAATTAGAGTATAGATTCTCACGAAAAGGGTCTATTTTAACTTGAGCAGTTGGAGGTTGAGTGAGGAGGCAGAAGAAAATTACTTCGCATAAATGGTATTTGGCAATAAGGATTCATTGTAGATTTCCGAAAGGAAGAAGCAAATAATGAAATGATACCTAAGCAGCTTGAATTGGCAAATTTCTTGAGGAGAATTCAAAAAATGAGTTTAGGTCTGCGACATGAGCTGATAGGCTACTGTAGTCTGAGAGGTATTAGGGCTTCACTATAAAATAAAAACTCATTCCCTAAGGGTCATAAAAATGTATTCAAATATCGGTCTATATTTTATGCATTTACATTGAATTTTTTTTGCATACACTTAAAGTATAAGGTCTGAAATTAGTAATGCTAGAATTATGTTGGGGAATATATCTACATCCTAATAAATTCATTAAAGGAATATGTTTTTTCTTATAAATTCACAGATGTCTGTAAAATATTTTGGCCACATATGTTTGTCTCATCAAGCTTTTATCTGTGAGGCAAAAACTGTAGATTTTTTTTTTCAAAATAGGTAATTTTGTTCTTCATTTAAGAGCTGCAAGTTTTCATGACTAAATAACAGTATGACTAAACTTATAAATTAAAAATGCCTTATTACTCTATCCTAACAATTTTGTCTGTGTCTTTAGGAAAAAATTAATGAAAACCCCATGGAAAACTGTCAATTATTGAGGTTATTCCACCATCAAAAATCCAGTAGATTTTTCACTTTGTCTTTGAAACTTTCACATAATCACTTTATCAATTATTATATATGTTAATTTGTAAAACCCTTTATTATTATCTGACAGGTTTTAAATAAATCTAATAATATATTGTGAAACAATAATGTTTGATACTTCTTTGAAGATATGAATCCTAATTTTTAAAAATGCATTCTCTTTCTGCATTTTCCCAATGATGTAGAACTCACTTTATATTTGTTTGGGGGGTGTGAATATGTATGTGTGTGTGTATGTGTGCACATTAGTGCATCTTCCTCTTTCATGTTGGGAACTTCCTTAAAAGTCTGGGAACACTGGGTTCTAAAATAATATTTAAGACTAAAACATCACACACTGTGTGGAACTTGTTCACTTATGACGTCTCTGGAGGAGAATCCTCCTCCTACCTCCGTGAAGACTGTCAAGGTGCAAAGTCCTTTTTCTCCATTTAAGTAACTGAACATTTCTCTATCCAAATTCCTTCCTTCAAAGAGTTCTGAACTATTTCATTTCTCATTGTGCCTTTTTCTTACCTGCTGTCTTTTCATTTATGACACATCTATTTCTTTATCATCATAATATTTGGGCTTTGAAAAAGATAAGTGATAAGTATATATGCTTAAATTCACACACTTATCTAGAAGTGGAGATAATTTTTAATACAAAAAACAAAATGGAAAAATGAATGAGTAAAAGAAAGTGTCATAAAGCAATGTATAATGTTATAAATGTGTTAGAGAAGCAGAGAGACAGAAAACACGCTATTTGGGAAATCTTGAGCAGAGTCATGAACGCTACAATAAGTGTGTGTAGATGGTCAAGTAAAGGGTTTTCTTTAACTGCAGCATTCAGAAGCTGAGTGAGGAGGCAGAAGAGGATGACGTTGTGTAAGTGAAACTTGACAATAAGGATTCATGCTATATTTCAGAACAAATGAAACAAATGATAATACCTGACTTCAGGAAAACTTGATTTGACATTCTTGTGAAAAGAATATTTAAGAAAGAAAGAAAGCTCCTCAAACATGAGCTGATAGGCTACTGCAATTTTAGAGGTAAGTTTTGGGGCAAAATATGAAAGGAAAATCATCCCTTAAGGGTGATAGACCTTTATTCATACTGGAACTCCATGAAATATTGGTTTACATAAATTTTATATGCAGGCATTTTGAATACAGCATATATTTTAATGATACCTCAGTTTGTGTAGGGCAGTAAAACATATTTATCCTAATTAAGTCAAAACAGAAATCTTGTTTTTAAAATAATTTTAACATTATCTTACAAATATTTTGGCCACAAATGTTCGCATATTCACATTTTAATCTCTGGATCAGAAAATGAGGTTTATTTTTCCCAAAATAGGTAAGTTCAGTTCTTCATTTAAGAGCTGTAAAATTTTAAATAATACACAGTCTAAAATAATAAGTTAAAAAGAGCTTATAGTTTTATACTTAACTCACTTACTCTTGTGTCTGCCTCTAGGAAAAATCATATTAACGCCCTATGAAAAATTATAATCAAACATCAACTGATTTCATTTTATTGGGGGTTGTTTCCACCATCAAAAATTGGCCTGTTCTTCTTCATTCTCGTTGTTCTGATTTTCCTAATGGCTCTGTTTGTCAACTTGTGCATAATGCTTCTCATCTTCCTGGACACCCATCTCCACACACCCATGTATTTTTTACTTAGTCAGCTCTCCATCATTAACTTGAATCACATCTCCACCATTGTCCCCAAAATGGTTTCTAATTTTCTTTTTGGAAACAAATCTATCTCCTTTATTGGATGTGGGGTTCAGAGCTTCTTTTTCTTGACTTTAGGAGGTGCAGAAGCGCTGCTCTTGACATCTATGGCCTATGATCCTTATATTGCTATTTGCTTTCCTCTCCACTAGTCCAGTCATATGAGCAAAAGAGTGTATGTGCTGATGATAATAGGATCTTGGATAATGGGCTTTGTAAACTCTTGCGCCCATACCACATATGCCTTCCATATCCCTTACTGTCAATCCAGGGCCATCAACCATTTCTTCTGCAATGTCCCAGCCATGTTGACTCTGGCCTGCATGGATACCTGGGTTTATGAGTACACAGTGTTTATGAGCACCATCCTCTTCCTCATGCTTCCTTTCATTGGCATTGCATGTTCCTATGGCCGGGTTGTCCTTGCTGTCTACCACATGCACTCAGCAGAAGGGAGGAAGAAGGTCTATTTCACCTGCAGCACCCACCTGACTGTGGTGACTTTCTACTATGTTCCACTTTTTACACTTATCTACATCCAAGATCCCTCAGATCTCCAACAAAGGACAAGGTTCTGGCTGTCTTCTACAC
This sequence comes from Equus quagga, assembly GCF_021613505.1. Taxonomy (NCBI): domain Eukaryota; kingdom Metazoa; phylum Chordata; class Mammalia; order Perissodactyla; family Equidae; genus Equus; species Equus quagga. The sequence goes on from NC_060269.1 coordinate 72,893,167, forward strand.
CATCCTGACCCCAATGCTAAACCCCATCATCTACAGCCTGAGAAACAGAGAGGTGATGGGGGCCCTAAGAAGAGTGATTCCGAGAATTTGCACTGAAAAAATGTAGACAAAGCTTTTTGCATGTGTACCCAGGACTTGGTTATAAGTTCATTCATCCGTGTACAGAATTAAAAATATTATGTTATGCTTAGAGTGCAAGGACTACAATTAATGTAGAGAGGAAGAATATCACTTAGGTCTGGACAAAATTATCTTCTAAATATACAGACATGTGTGTATATATATACATATATAAAATTCTAAACCTTATCTTTTTTCTTCATGGTGTTTTTCCCATCAATTTCAAATTAATTTTCAAATTCATGTATTTTTTGCTGATATGATGTCCATGATAATCATTGTCGTGTAGAAATGAAAGCAGAAACTAACTGAAGTTGTCATTCAGCATAGCAGTTCTAGTATTTTCAAATATATCTAAAACAAAAAAATTTTCCCTGAAAGTCAAGATCTAATTGAAAGTCAGAAGACTTCTTGTTATTCTCATAGTAAACCTGTAATTTACCTGTGCCAGTTAGTCTTTCTTTTAATTTTAAGAAACTTATCATTACAGGTATTTAGCTGAGACTTCAAGACTTCACTGGGGATTTGGAACTCCTTATACCACTCTGAATGGAATATGAGAGGTTTATGTCTCTATTAGGGTGATGAATGCTAAGGAAATGATTTAATTTCAGGTAGACCTCAGCACAACAATAAAAACTTGGAGGTGCTAACAGAAGTCAAGGAAACTGTGAAGTTAATTATAAGATGAGTGGGTCAAAGGTTTAGTCAAATTAGTGGGAATTAATTAGTCAAAGACATTCCCACAACCATCCCTGGCATTCTACATATACTAAGTTTACTTCCTAAGTAACGTTAAAAAACAAATTCAACTGAGTAAATTTTGAAGGGTATGTTGGTTTTATTGAATGAATCAGGCAGCATCTCATCTAACAAATAGAAAAGAGCTTTGAAGAGCTTTACAAGGAGCTCTTGTAAAGAGGTGGAGGTGGGACAAGAAAGTCATTCTTTCAAAGAGCTGATTGTTTCAGGCAAGGTCACCTTCCCTTAGGGGATGGCAGGGGTCTGTTAGGTGAGTTATCTGACTGGTGCTGACAGGTAATTCCAGATTGACTGGTTTGAGACTCCAGCCCTGGGGAAGGTTGAAATTGTAATTGAATTAGGTATTAAGTCTCGGTTTTGTGATTTGGGCTTAGCACAAGGGACTCTATTCTGGATTTGTTGTCTCTTTTTTAATCGTAGCCACTGCTACTCTTAGCATTAGATAATATCTCTCAGATGAGATTTTATTCTGTACTACTGCATCTCTTAGTTTTACTGAAACGTGTTGAGAGAAGCCAACATCTATGGATCAATTTTACTCATTGATATTATGGCTCAGTCACTATCACAAATAGACACCACCATTACATCCAATAAAAATCCATCCGCTCAAGGAAACTCCCTGGGTGAAATGCTGTCACTGCCCATCAGTGATAAGTGTAGAAATGCTCTTTACCCTCTCAGGTATGGCAGGGAGGGGAAGGGTCATACTCTACAGAATTTGAATGGCATAGCACAAAATGAATATATGAGGCCTCGTTCAAAAGCAGGAAAGACAACCATTATTGGTGTTAAGTATAAAGTTTTTCCTTCAAAATCAGTTTATTAGCTATAAAGTGAAATACAAATTACAAACAATATTTTTGTATCATAATTTTATATATACTCAATAATAATACTTTATTATGTAATATCTTTATTGGTCATAAGATTTTTCTGGCTTGCTTTTCTTCGAACTTATTTTCGTCAAAATTTGTATTTTCAGGAACTTCATTTATTATCAATATAAATGAAAATATTGTCATTCACTGGTGGCAAATGCTAAGATGCAGTTAAGTTTTGATGTTTTTAATTTTGAGAAGAATCTGCTTAAGTTACTGGAGATATTAAGAGTGCTCATGGGTTGTGAAAATGTAGACTGAATTTCTGATACCTTATATCAAAATATAAATTACAGTACAGGTAGAACTAATGATTATCAAGGAGAATTTTTTTCTAAAAAAGATTTCTCTTATGAATAAATTTCAACCTATCCATATAAATCAATTTCATGTAAGTCTGAATTTAATTTTAAATATAAATCTAACAAATGGCATTTTAGAAATTCCTCTCAAATTTCTGGTAACTTACACACTTTGTATAATAAAGCAAAAGTGGCTTCATTTTTCAAATGCTTATTTATTCATTTTATCATTATATTTTCAATTACAAGTTAAATCGATGCTATTTTTATTCTTTTTGTTAATAATTGATTTATGAAACTTCATATTAAAAGAATTTTCGATTCCATGAATAATCTGTCATATTAAATTTTAAGTCTTCAAATTATCTTTAAATTTTATTACTATTTCTGATCCTGTGGATGTTTGTTTTGCAATGCTGCAGCAGCTTTGAAAACTATGGATTCTGGGTTCTGATGATTTCTAATAACTTCCTCACATGCATTAGTGCAATGGCCATGTGTACACTTTCATTTAAAATACTTTACTGACAAAGTTTACTTCCTAAACACCCTAGCATTTCCTGTCCTGACACTCAGGTGACATAGTTAATAATTTTTTAGTGGACACAGGGATGGGTTCCAGGACTGAAGGGTAAGTCAGCCCCTGACCCCATCATGGGCCATTGCTGCTGCCAGGCAGAGATTCTTCTCTTTAGTGGGCAGTAGCCAACTCCACCATTGTTGCTTCATCTGCAGCTGCTGCTGTCATCACTGCCACCCGGCACTTCACCAAGGGAGTTTCCTTGAGCGGATGGATTTTTATTGGATGTAATCGTGGCATCTATTTGTGATAGTGACTGAGCCATAATATCAACGAGTAAAACTGATCCATAGATATTGGCTTGTCTCAACACATTTCAGTAGAACTATGAGATGCGGTAGTACAGAATAAAATCTCATCTGAGAGATACTATCTAATGCTAAGAGTAGCAGTGGCTACTATTAAAAAAGAGACAACAGATCCATAATGCAGTCCCGTGAGCTAAGCCCAAATCACAACGCAACCACTCCCTTGGGGTCCTGTGGTACTTTAAACAGTTGTGTGGGTGTGCATGGAGAGGCCAGGCCAATTGCTCCTTGTGCGTGCTGCCTGAGCCCACTTGTGCAACTATTGTTGCTGGACCAAAGCTGCATGCTAACACTGCTGCCCAGCATAGCTGTTCTGCTCACATGCATTCTCAGAGATAAAATTGTTAAGAATTGTAAGATTTCAACAACAGAGTATTAAGCAAAGCAAGGATCCTTTCTGAGTGTGAGATCCTAGCAAGCACACAGGCCACATGCCCATGAGGCCAGCCCTAAGAAGAGTAGAATGAGTGAGTACGAAGGGAATGGTGTCATGACAATCAGGAAAATTATGAAAATGTCTGCTGTTTTCATTAGAAATAATCTGAGGGAGTGTGGAATTGAGCAGAGATACCCGTTTCAGAATTCTTACCCATTTCAGGTAGTGAATAATGGAGATAATCAAGAGATCTGTATCTATTTTTGGCCCTGGGGAAATAGCCTAGGGGAAACCATGCCATATCTTTGGATTTAGTTTGCTGAAAAGCAAGATGGAGGCATTTTACCATATAGTATTAGTAAATAGTGTAGGCGAGGAAAAATAATTTGTCCTCTATCCTAGATTTTTGACTAAAGACACCTCCTGTATAATGAAGACAGATTAACAGGAAAAAACCAAAGTTTCACAACATGTATACTCCTACCTACATGGGAGAGACCAAGGAAAACCAACTCCCCGAAACAGCCCAAGTCTTCACCTTAAATATCATCTTCATCTAAAGACAAAAGTGTTGGGGGCAAGGGGAAAACCGTTAGTGGAGGTTACCAGGAAAGGCACAGTAAACTAGGACATGGTTGTAATACAGGTTTAAGTTGCTGCCTTCCCCATTGATGAGAGTTTCTAGAGATTTGGTCATTCACCACTTCCTGGTACAGAGAGGGAGACACCCTTACAAATGAAAATTTCCTTGATAAATATAAATGTCTCTTACACAAGGGTAAATTTTACTCCAGTTTTCAGAACTTGTCCTGTGTTGATTCTTAAAAATAACCAGCATAAAATAATCTTTATACCAAAGAGACATATTTTGGAGTGGAAAATTCTGCTCATGTTTAATGGCATCATTGAAATCCCTTTTAATGGAATTCCTACAAAAGCAAGAATAATTCAATTTTTCATGCCAATAACTCTGAAAATGGGGAAAAAAGAGATCACCAACAAATACTGAGAACTCCAGCTACAAGAAATGACATTCTTGGAATCTTTTATTCCAGTAGTCTCATGGCTCAGGAAAGCAGGAAGCTAATTTCTACTGATATTGTGTCTCACCCACAGGGCATTTGTTCTCCAAAAAAGCTCTTGATGACATTAGGAAGAGCAATATAGATAGAAGACAGAGTTTTAAAATATTTTCCAATTTTATCCATTGTTTATGAGAATCTAATTCCGATAATTTTGAAAATTGGACAATGATGACTATGAGGCTTATAATTACCCTAGTTTTCTTCCTCTCACAGGGTCCCTGCTCCCTTTTCATTATGTTGCATTTTAACCATTCTTATTATCATCCAGTTATCAACTAGTAATTATTATCTTGCACTTCTCATTCATTCTTTAATTGTTTCATGGTGTGGGGACTGGCATTGGCCACACCAAGATATGTCTCTTTGGCATGATGATTATTTGGGGCTGGTTACTTTGCAGACAGGAAAGCAACTGAAAAGTAGAGTTTACTTACCCTTTGTTAGGAGACATTTACATTGTAAAGAAAATCTCCATCTGTAAAGATGCATCCTCTCTGTACCAGGAAGAAGGTGGGGATGACCTTATCTATAGAAAATCTTAATCAATGCCAAAGGCAAGGACTTAAATCTGCATAATAATCTTATTCCTGTTTCTAGTATCCTCCTGTAACTGACTCCCCCCATCCCCAACATTCTCCTTTGTCTTTAGCTTGATATGATATTTAAGGTGGGGGCTTCAGCCATTTTGGTGAGTTGCTCAGCTTGCCTGAGCCTCTCCCATGTATACATGCTATAAACTTTGATTAATTTTCTCCTGCTATTCTGTCTCCTGTGAATTTAATTTGCTTTCTGGCCAGAAGAACCCAGAGAGGGTAGTGGAAATGTCTTCCTCCCCTACAATGGCAAGAAGATGAAATTTTTAAAGCACATGGTCTCTATTTGGATGCTTTTATAATGCACACTGTGTTCCTTTAGTGTTTTATTATACAGTAAATTATCAAAGTTTGATTTACAGAAAGGGAAATGAATATTTCTTTTCCCCGTCCTATTTTGAGGGATGAGTATCTTTCCCACATAATGGAGTGTAGGCCAATTGTGTGATAAATTGCTCTTACTTTCCATCGTTTTCTATTTAAGTGGAAACTGGCATTTGGAGTCTGATTCTATCAGCTAGGGTTCTACATTGAAAGCAAAAGAAAAAAAATGTATCCCAACTGAAACAAAAAAGAAATATATTTAAAAAGATTCAGCGGCTTACAAAATCTTCATAAACACAGAAGAGTTAGACTTGGTGCATGAATATCATACACAACACCCAATAAGTGTCTGAAAATGAATTCTGTGAAGACACTCCTAGGACAAAGTATGAATAAAGGGTATTATCTCCCCACTGAGGATTATCAGATTAAGTGACCTTAAATCCATATGCATGGTTTAAAGGAAGCCTTGCAAGGAGACAGGCTTGAGAATTAGGTCCAGGAAAGAACTAGGGACGTGACTGATGCCTCAGAACTGGCCAGAGGGAAATACATTGGAAAAGATGAGAATGTTTTCCATAGTGGCTGCAACAGTTTGTACTCCCACCAACAGTGTATGAGAGTTCCCTTCTCTCCACATCCTCTCCAACACTGTTTCCTGTCTTGTTAATTATAGCCATTTGATGGGTGTAAGGTAATATCTCATTGAAGTTTTGACTTGCATTTCCCTGATAATTAGTGAGGTTGAACATTTTTCATGAGTGTGCCTATTGGCCACCTATATATTTTCCTTGGAGAAATTTCTGTTCAGATCTTTTGCCCATTTTTTAATTGGGTTGTTAGATTTTTTGGTGATGAGATGTATGAGTTCTTTATCTATTTTGGACATTAACCCCGTATCTGATATATGGTTTGCAAATATCTTCTCCCAGTGGTTAGGTTGTCTTTTCATTTTGTTGATGGTTTCCTTTGCTGTGCAGAAGCTTTTTAGTTTCCTGTAGTCCCATTTGTTTATTTTGTCTATTGTTTCCGTTGCCTGGTCAGACATACTTGAAAATATGCTGCTAAGATCTATGTCAAACAGTGTACTGACTAAGTTTTTCTTCCAGAAGCTTAATGGTTTCAGATTTACACTCAAGTCTGTAATCCATTTTGAGTTGATTTTTGTGCATAGTGTAAGATAGTAGTCTAGTTTCGTTCTTTTGCATGTAGCTGTCCAGTTTTCCAAACACGATGTATTGAAGAGATTTCCCTTTCTCCATTGTATGTTCTTGGCTCCCTTGTCAAAAATTAGCTGTCCATAGATGTGTGGCTTTATTTCTGGGCTCTCAATTCTGTTCCATTGATGTGTGTGTGTCTGTTTTTGTGTCAGTACCATGCTGTTTTGGTCCCTATGGCTTTGCAGTATATTTTGAAATCGGGGAGTGTGATACCTCCAGCTTTGTTTTTTTTTTCAGAATTTCTTTGGCTATTCAGGGTCTTTTGTTGTTCCATATAAATTTTAGGATTCTTCATTCTATTTCTGTGAAAAATATCATTGGAACTTTGATACTGATTGCATTGAATCTGTAGATTGCTTCAGGAAGCATGGACATTTTAACTAAGTTGATTATTCCAATCCAAGAGCATCGAATATCTTTCCATTTCTTTGTTTCTTCTTCAATTTCTTTCAACAATGTTTTATAATTTTCAGTGAACAGATCTTTCACCTCTTTGGATAAGTTTATTCCTAGATATTTTATTCTTTTTGTTGCAATTGTAAATGTGATTGTATTCTTAATTTCTCTTTCTGCTACTTCATTGTTAGTGTATAGAAATGCAACTTATTTTTGTATATTTATTTTGTATCCCATCACCTGACTGTATTCATTTATTGTATTTAAAAGTTTTTTAGTGGATTCATTAGGGTTTTCTATAGATAAAATCATGTAATCTGCAAATAGTGACAGTTTCACTTCTTCCTTTCCAATACGGATCTGTTTTATTTCTTTTTCTTGACTCTGGCTTAGCTCTGGCTATGACTTCTAATACTATGTTAAATAACAATGATGAAAGTATGGTGATTCCTCAAAAAATTAAAAATAGATGTAACATATGATTCATCTATTCCACTGCTGGGTATTTATCCAAAGAACATGATAACATGAATGTATAAAGATATACACACCCCTATGTACATTGCAGCATTATTCACAATAACCAAGACTTGGCAGCAATCTAGGTACACATCAAGAGATTAATGGATAAAGAAGATGTGATATTTATACACAGTGGAATATTACTCAGCCATAAGAAATGATGATATCTGGTCATTTGTGACAACATGGATAGAACTTCATGGCATTGTGCTAAATGAAATAAGTCAGAGGGAGAAAGTCAAATATCTTATGATGTCACTCATAAGTAGAAGGTAAAAACCATGACAAACACATAGAAACAGAGATTGGATTGGTGGTTACCCAAGAGAAAGGGAGCAGGGAGGAGGGTGAAAGGTGTTTAGACACATGTGTGTGGTGTTGGTTTGTAATTAGTCTTTGGGTGGTGAACATGATCTAATCTACACAGAATTCAAAATATAGAATTATGTACACATGAACTTTGTGTAATGCTATAAACTACTGCTACTGCAATAAAAAGTTTTTAAAAATTTTTACAGAAAGAAAAGATGAAAATGTAATAATACATAAACCACTATCCAATATGTAAGGCTTGTCATGGCAAAGCTGTGTGCTCTTTGAAAAACAGGCAAGAGGAACTGATGAGAGCCAATGAGGTAGAGACCCCAATGGCCTTTAGATACTTTAGATGTATCATAGATGGTAACAGACAAGGAAAGATCTCCCTGGGGGTACAATCAGGGAACATGGGCAATATTAGGCCAAGAAATTTGTCCCAAAGACCAAGATCCAAAACCAGAGCAAGAAATAGCATCTAAGCCTGAAGGAGAGGAGAAGAAATTACTCAGAGATCATGTGCGTTTGTCAGGTGTCATGGTTTGGGGGAACTTTGTGGTATCTTTCTTAGTGGGTAGATGAATATAATTTCCTCGGTAAGAAGAAGTTTTCATACAGATAATTGGTACCAGAAAGGTTCAGTGTCACACACTGTGGCAATGACCACTTTGATTTACCAACAATTAAGAATCCTATTTATAGAAATTAGAACTCTTATTGAAAAAGTTGATTAGTCAGGGAGACCAATTTCAACCCTTACTTCCAGAGTGGGCATGTGAACCCTTCCTTCCACCACACCAGATTGCCAGGACTCTAGAATAAAATCCAATTCCTTTCTTTGACCCACAAGAGAAAACCTAAGCAATATAGGACTATGTTAAGAAACAAAATTTCACAGAATTTTTGTCTTTACAAGTAGTGGCTGAGTTTCTTTCAATACACATTATAAATTTCACAATTTTTGGCTATCTGGTGAAGTTAGAAGTGACAACTACAAAGCTGCAATGATATTTCTCTGGTGTTAAAACTTAACTCATGATAATAGCAACCAAAATTCAGATGTCAAATATTGATTAAAGAATCTTCATTGAAAGTAAATGAATTCAAAGACCTATAATTTGCAGTGGAAATCATTAAGCTCTAAAGAATAGGAAGTGCTTACTTTCTCACAGAGAAAACTGACTATTTAATGCTCATTTGAAATGGAAGTAGAAATTTAACTAGGCTACTAATTTCGAAGTATTTGGAGTTTGTGCTCTGATTAGTATCTCATAAGTTTTAAATGGTCTAGCCCTATTTTCCCTGGAAATGATGTCCTCCCAATGTGCAGTTTTACAATAGAATAGTTTTTTGAATATATGTATATCATGTTATGGCAGAACTGTTTACTTTTATATGTTGTCTACTTTACATCTTATCAGTCTCTAATAAATTATTTTATCAAAAATATAGTTCCATCATATTTTTCCAGGTAGTCTTAGTTGACTGCCTCTGAATTAGTGAGTTTGTGTTACTAGAAAGATTGTTGCATATCATTTCTTTAATTCCAGAAAATATCACAAGCATAATGGAAAATGGTGATGCAATTCTTTGTTTATAATAATCTTCGGATACATTTTTCTTTAATTTCTAAATTATTCTTTCATTTTATTTTGTTAATAGTGTTGAAATTGTAATAGAGAAAAAAAGTGGGGTAAATAATTCTGAATTTACAAACATTCGTGTCATACTACTGTAGGGTATTTTGAAAATATACATGTTTGGGACCTAACTCCAAGTTTTCTGATTCAGTTTGCCGATGCAAATAATCTATAATCAACCTATAAATAAAAAAATTGGGTGAGTTTATTATGAGCCAGAGTGAGGATTATAACCCAGGAAGGCCTTAGAATTTGTTCCAGAGAAGCATCAGTTTCAGGACAGTCATATATCTTTTTAGAACAAAGAAGGTACATTAAACACATGCTGGATACATTTTCAAAGAGGTATTCAGTTGCAAATTAGCAGGTTAACATGACCATGATGTCAGGAAAGAGACTAATATGGGTGTTACCAATAGGGTGTAGGAAGGGAAGTATGCATTCTTTATCTCACAAAGTGCATTCTTTGCTTTAATGGATAAGCAGATGTACAATGTATGTTTGATAGGCCATAAACCAGGCTTTCTAGTTCAAGCTGAATCAGTTTTGAACTTGAATAGTTGCCCCATGTACCTCAGTATGTAAAAGTCTCCTGTC
>NC_060269.1:72903888-72909160 GCF_021613505.1 Equus quagga
AATGACTTATGTGTACCACCTTGGGATGCTGTAAGAATATCTAAAGCCATTCTATTTTGAAGGACAATCTTTCTCATTAGAGCCATTTCAGTATCTAATAAGGCTATTCCTGCGTGACTACTGTTAAGGGCTTCTGTATGTGGTATGACGTCCTCTAGCCCCAAAGGAGGAACAACTATAGCTTGCTTCTTGGTGGTCACACCAGTGGAATGCTGAATGAGCCCATCTGGCCTTAAAGAGAGGGAAATTGACAACAGGTTTTAGCTCAGCGTGAATCCATCCCTGCATCTAAGGGAAACTCAGGGTGCAGTGTTTTAGCCATCAGGGCAGCAGCCAAGGCCAGAGACTTGTTTCATGTAACTATTGAGTTCCATTATGAGCCACCCAATAAATACCTGGCCTTCAAGACCAGTCTGTTCCAAATCAGTCACTTTCTTTAAGTATGATAGTATTTTGAAACTTTAAATAGAACAGTTATAAAGTAGGTATTACAGTTTAAGCATAGCAAATGTCTAAATGTGGAGACACAAGGTTGGGAATGCAGGCCTGGTTCGGTGTCTTGGCACAACTGTCTACAACAGATGCTATCTTCTTCTCATCCTGGTATGGTTCTTTCCAACAGGCTGCAAAGAGTCTTTTATTTGATGTCTCCTTTGATAAATAAATTCTCCAGGTTATAGTCCATTATCCTTAAGGTCTGGAAGCTCTGTGGAAAGAATCCGATCAGGTCTTTCATTTAAATGTCTCAATGGGACTCTGATAACAATGTAATATCTCCCTTAAGAAAAGTTGGTTCATATATTTCCTCATCTAATTGCATAAGACGTCCAGTTATTATCTCGAAAGGAGAGAGCCAATGTTTACCAAAGGATGTAGATCTAAGATTGAAGAGCTTTTGGACATGAGAGACTAAATGCTTCTGAAAGCATTGCCAATTAAGTTTTGATTATGCTGTTAGTCCTTTCCACCAATCCTGAGGGTCAGAGATAGTAAGTGCAGTGAAAATGCTGCATTATTTGCCAAATGTTAGAAATAGATTTAAATATTTGTCTGGTGAAATGAGTTCCGTGGTCAGCGTGTAACTCAGTAGGAATTCCTCAAATAAGAAATATCCTTTTCAATAATAATTTGCCTAAAGCCACCACTCTTCTGAAGGAAAAGCCACAAAACATCATGAGAACATACAGATCATTACAAGATATTTATCCTTGAGATGATATCATTTGGACAAAGTCCAATTGCTATACTTCAAAGTGTCCCTTAGGAAGGGGATAGTGGCCTTGTGACTCATGAAATAGTTTCCCTAGATTACATTTTGATGATATAGCACAATGAGTATAGGTTTTATGAGCTGCTGTGGGTGAAAGTTTCCAAAAGTATTGTTTTCTGCCTTTTGTTGCCACCTTTACTTGTCTTCTTTGGTGATTTCTTGAGCCTGTAGGAGGAAATCTTTTAGAGGGCTATCACAGTAAATAGAAAGTAGCAGGCATTCTTGAGGCTAGACAGCAAATCCAGCTTGATAATATCCTTGATTATAGTTTAAGTAAGACCTATCTGTAAACCAATTAAATATTGGCATGCAGTTGTAGTTTATTCCCCTTTTGATGTTGGAAGCAAGTTAGCAAGGTTAAAATAGTGAATAATCTTTCCCTGCCAATATAAACTAAGAAGGTTTATCATCATTTTCTTGACAATGCTTCCCATACAATTTAGCATACCAAACAAGCCTAATTAGTATGACTTCCTTTATAGGAAGAGAGAACAAATTTCTTTGAGGAGAAGTCTCAGGGGCCTCCTGAAAATCCTCAGAGAAATTCTCTTCTTTCTTCTGGGTCAAAAGAAAGCCTTTATTCAGGATTTGAAACTTTTGGGGGGGAAGAGGAGGAGCTTGTCAAAAATATCAAAAGATTTTAAAACACTTGCTCAAACAAGGTCAAGTGTCTGCTGATCTTGTCGCTGTGAAACAGTCAAGGGAAAACAGAGCATATCCCTTTTGACAGAGAAAGCCAAATTCTAATTCTTGTACAAGCTTACTTTATATATTAAAACTTATTTACTTAATTGGATTTACTTTAATTTTAGCCAACTTGAGTAGGCAAAAACTCTGACTTTCTCTTTCACAAATGTTCTATAACTTTCTTTTTACATTCAGAATTTGTCCCATGCTTTTGTTCGTCCCTTCTAGTACTTTAGGACATTTTTTTCTTAACCTAACAAACAAAAATACTTCCATTCTTTATACCTTCTTTACTGAAAACATATTTTACTTTCCTTGTATACAGAGCTGTTTTCCTTATTAATTTTTAGCAGCTTTAATTATGTATATCACTTAGAACTTTTAACTCTTACAGCCCTTAATTTCTAAGTAAAAACTAAATAAGCAATTGTAAACTTTTTTTACATTAGAATTTTGGGGCAAATTTAAAAATATATTTTATGATTTCTAGAAACATGTTGCCTTTGTAGTACAATCTTCCAGTAAAATACAAAACATGTTTACTAGTAGACCCAAACTCTTTTTAGTTTCTCTGTAATAAGAAACCAAAAGAAGACAAACTTGGATACATTTAACAATAATGTTTCAGTATTTTATCTTATTTGAAAATATCCCAGATACTCAAATTTTTATCATTTAACTTAATTTAGCAAAACTCTAAAGTTTTGTTACCAAAAAGAATTTGACAGCTGATTTTTTCAAGTATTCAGACCATAAAACATAATTTTTGTACCCATAAATTCTCATCCATGTTTGTTTATCTAAATCATTTGTTTCTACCAATTATGTTCAGATTACACACAAAAACTTCATGAGACATTAGACAAAATTAGGTATCTTTTAAAGCTATTATTTTGCTGATGAATTTGTAACAGATAACAAGAGTTTATTTGACTACTAAAGCCAGGCTGCATGCCCGCATCATATTCAAATACTGACAATTATAAGGACATGCCTATTTCAATCAAACCAATCAGCTTAAGCAAGCTTTTGTTTACCAAAGATTAATTTGTTTCAAGTTAACTTGAAAGACATTGGGTTAATTTCTATTACATTTATAATTTATTTAAGCACTTGCTTTAAGTCAATTAAACAGAGCTCTTGATTTTGGCCATACCATCCAGAGGTAAAATATCACACGTATATAATATACATATACACACATACACAGAATCTCCACAGCTGTTCTTTTAAAATTACTGCCATGAATCAGGTACAGTAATAGAAAGCTCCCTACTTATGAATCCAAATTTTGTTTTAGGCAGTTTTACTAAAATCTGTGGAGAAGACAATAAAGATGCTAGATTTGGGGCAAGGCTACTCTTATGGTCATTTTTTGGGCCTTTTCCTTTTTTTGAAATTCAGTTTTAGGAATTGGTGATGAGCTAGATATCAGTTCCCAGAGAAGGAAGGCCATAATCCTTTTTAAGATAAAGGAACTGAGTGCAATCTGAACTGCCTCTAGAACTGGTTTTCCAGTCTTACAGGATTTGTATGTCGAGGACACTTGTCCAACCCCATCACCCTAATTTCCGTTTTTCCCTCTGGGTGCTTAATTTTAATTTAACTTAAGGAGGAAGGCTTGGGAAGAAAATTCCTATCAGACTCTGAATATCAGCTTCCAGTTTGGCCAAATTTCTGATCTTAATTTGCTTAAATCCTTTTGAAGACCTTGTCAATTTCAGCCAGGACAAACAATAACTACCTGGCAGTATTGAACAGTTCCAGTAATCTTTAGTGTAGCAGTTTCCCAGAGAATCTCTCAGAGTCTCATTTACTCATAGATTATGGAGGTGTCTGTAAAGTCATGGCTCAATATACTTCCTTAATTACTATTTATAACAATTTTCTATGAGCTTTCTGAACAAAACTTTCAAGATTATTTTGGAATATTGAAGTTTTTGCTTTTTAAGTGCACTTTTAAATAATCTTATCTAATCTGAGTGTTCCTTCTATAGGGGAGGAAGACATTTCCTCTTCCCAAATGTGGGTTCGTCTGGCCGGAGAAGGAATTAAATTCACATGAGACACAATAGCAAGAGAAAAGTAAACAAAGCTTTATGAGGAACCATGGCCCTGGGCCTTTCTTCCTGAAGGAAGAAAGGGCACTGAAGAAGTGGGGTGCACATAGTGGTTATATACCCCCAAACAGGGTGTTTCACATGTGATTGAAATGTCCCTCCCACAATAGTCACAAGATTGCCCTGTCGGCACAGTGCTTGATGCCATCTCAGTGGGCGTAGCAGGAGGCAAGTCTATCGTCTGGAACTGGGTGGTCACAGGTGAGCACAGCAATCAGTTCCTAGCCTAAGGAAAGATGCTTAATCCTTAAAGAAATGCCAGCGTTGGGAGGGGGAGGGAAGTTAGTTACAGGAGGTTACCAGACAAGCACAATAAAATGCAGATTTAAGTCCTTGCCTTTGGTATTGATTAAGAGTTTTTAGAGAGAAGGTCATCTCCTTTCTTCTTCCTGGTACAGAGAGGGAGGCACCTTTTACAGATAGAGATTAACCTTACAAATGTACATGTGTCCTAACAAAGGGCAAGTTCCATTCCTCAGAGCCTCCTTGCCTGTCCCAGTTTATCAAAAGCAATCAGCCTCAAATAATCCTGATGCCAAAGAGACATATCTTGGGGTGGCCAATTCCAGGTCCCCACACTTCTAATGGCCAATGGAATTCCCCTGAGGCTGGCAGCAGTTTGGTAGGACCCATAGCCAAGAATGGATTGCAGCCCACATTTCTCTCTGACTATCTCTGACCATAAAATGGGTTGTGACTGCATTTTGTCTGACCATGTTTAGGGACCTCTAACCTGACCTTTAAGCCAAGCCCTCGGGACATCAAACAAGCTTGGTAAAATATTTTTTTGCTGTTCTTTGTAAATATTTATAGCTTCCAGAACCTTTAGCTTTTGAGCAATTGTCCTGGAAGTTGGCGAGCTCAACTCTAAAAATTTCTTTGTTACCTGGCTCTTAGAAAGCAGCCCCACTGTGGCCACTGTAATTTCAAATTATTCTCTGTTATCTTGCTAGCCATTAACAGCTATCCTTATTTTGTTAAGCACTTGCAAGTCACAGCATGAAGCCAGCCAGAGTTTGGAGGTGAGGCTGCCCATTTGGGAACTGGTCATCTTTTAGAAGCTTGCTTTCCCAGTTTTCTTTTAGTTTTCTTTTGCTATAAAATCTGAACAATTCCTAGGGACAGTACAGTGGGTCAGAAATGTCCTACTTGTGAGTGTTACTCCCTAAAGAAAGGTTGTAAACACTCTCTTACA
>NC_060269.1:72915799-72978401 GCF_021613505.1 Equus quagga
GTGCCTTAATTTTTTGTTTTAATTGAGCTGGCATTCTTCATAATATTATATGTTTCATCTGTACATTATAATTTGGCTTCTGTATGCACTACAGGGTTCTCACCACCAAAATCTAATTTCCATCCATCACCATACAGTTGACCCCCTTTACCTATTTTGCTCTCCCTTTACCTCCCTTCCCCTCTGGTAACCACCAATCTGATCTTCGCAGTCATGTGCTAGTTTTTGTATTGTTTTGTTTGTTTATTTATTTTATATTCCACAAATGAGTGAAATCTTATGGTTTTTTGTCTTTCTCTGTCTGACATTTCATTTAGCATTGTTGATGCAAAATAACCAATAACCACTCTACAGATAAGAGGGTTAGGTGAGTTTTACTTGAGCCAAAGAGAGGATTGTAACCTGGGAAGGTCTTTCCCAGCAAAGAAGAAAGCATTCCAGAGAAACATGGTTCTCAGTAGAGTCTTATATATTTTCAGAAGAAAGAACATACATTAAACACACCCAGGCTACATGTTCAATCAAAGTTTCAAAGGGATAATCAGTTGCAAATTAGCAGGTCAACGTGACCTTGATGTCTGGAAAAGAACTAATACTGGAGTTACCAATGTGGCATTACCAACAGGGCATAGCAGGGGAAGTATGCATTCTTATCTTAAGAAAGTGTATTCTTTACTTTAATAGTTAAAGCAGATGTACAATGCATGTTTGATAGGCCACAAGTCAGGCTCTCTAGTTCAGGGTGAGTCAGTTTTGAACCCAAATAGTTACCACGTATACCTCAATATGTGAAAATCTCTTGTCACATATTACCCTCAAGGTGCATCCATGAATGGCAGCATTTCATCTTTTTCATGGCTAAGTGTTATGTATATACTGTGTGTATATACATACATAACATGTCTTCTTTATTCATTCATGCATCCATGGACTCTTAGGTTGTATCTCGGCTTTTGTAAATAAGGCTGCAGTTAGTGAAGTGTTACATATATCTTTTCGAATTAGTGCTTTTGTATTCTTTGTAAAGATACCCAGAAGTGGGAAAGCTGGATCATATGGTAGTTTTATTGCTATTTTTTAAAATGAATCTCCATACTGTTTTCCATAGTGGCTGCACAAACTTACATTTTGACCAGCAGTGTATGAGGGTTCCCTTTTCTACATATGCTCTCCAACACTTATTTCTTGTCTTTTTGACAACAGCCATACTAACAGGCATGAGATGACATCTCATTGTGGTTAGATTTGCCTTGTTAAAAATAATTAGTGATGTTGAATATATTTTTATGTGCCTATTGGACAGCTGTATATCTTCTTTGGAAAAATGTCTATTTAGATTCTCTGTCCATTTTTTAGTCAGCTTGTTTTTTTGTTGTTGAGTTGTATGTATTTTTTTTACTTTGGATATTAACTCCTTATTTGATACAAAATTTGAAATATTTTCTTCTATTCAGTATGTTGTCTTTTCATTTTGTTGAGGGTTTCCTTTGCTGTGCAGAAGCTTTTGAGTTTGATGCACTCCCATTTGTTTATTTGTGGAGACATGATATTCCAAAAGGTATTGCTAAGACCAGTGTCAAAGAGCATACTGCCTCTGTTTTCTTCTAGGAGTTTTATGATTTCAGGTCTCACCTTCAAATATTTAATGCACTTTTATTTAATTTTTTGTATGCTGTATGATAGTGGCCTAGTTTCATTCTTTTGCATGAGGTTGCCTAGTTTTTCCAACACCATTTATTGAAGACACTTTCCTTTCTCTATTGTATGCTCTTGCCTCCTTTGGCATAGATTAATTGTCCTTATGTGTCTGGGTTTAATTCTGGGTTCTGAAATCTGTTCTATTGAACCATGTGTCTGTTTTCCTCCCAATAATCTGCCATTTTGATTGTTAAAGCTTTGTAGTATGCTTTGAAATCAGGGAGTGTTGAGCATAGAATTTCAACCTGTGCAAAGTTTTATTTGTGTTTTACATGTTATAGCTGAAACCGGAAGCTTCTGTTTTACATCATAAGTCACGTACTGTAGCTACCCAGTCATTTGTCTCCATGCCTTTAGGTAAATTGTTTAATTTCTTTTTTTCTTTCGAGGAAGACTGGCCCTGAGCTAACATCCGTACCCATCTTCCTCTACTTTATATGTGCGGCACCTACCACAGCATGGCTTTTGCCAAGTGGTGCCACATCCACACCCGGGATCCAGACCAGTGAACCCCAGGCCGCAGAGAAGCTGAAGGTGCAAATTTAACCGCTGTGCCACCGGGCCAAACCTAACTTGTTTCTTTAAATACAAATAAATTCTTTAAGTTCATTTGAATATACAATTTTCTCAATTTAAATGTAGAATAAATTGCCAGTTATTCTCACATCCTTTGCAAGTCACTTAATCTCAATATTTTTGTTGAAAGCAGAAAAACTCTAAATCAAATAAGCCCCCTCAAAATAGTTTTATAAAAGGATATTAGGATAGGATGGATTCCAGATTCAATTTCAATCAGGATAAAGCAGAATAGGTAAGCAGACTTATAAACATCATGTTTGCTTGTTTTGTTTGTTACTTCACATTTCACTGTCTATATTTTATATATCACAAAGATATTTTGCATATAAAATATATATAATTTTAAAAACACTTTATTGGAGGGATGGCCTGGTGGTGCAGCAGTTAAGTTTGCTCATTCTGCTTCAGGGGTCTGGGACTTACCAGTTCGGATCCCAGGTGCAGACATGGCACCACTTGGCAAACCATGCTGTGGTAGGCGTCCCACATAGAAAGTAGAGGGAGATGGGCACAGACGTTAGCTCAGGGCCAGTATTCCTCAGCAAAAAGAGGAGGATTGGTGACAGATGTTAGCTCAGGGCTAATCTTCCTCAAAAAAAAAAAAGAAACCACTATATTGGATGCTCTAAGGCCATGCTATCCGAGCAGTAGCTATTGGCACTGTTGCAACCGGGCACTAGAAACGTGTAGTCAAAGTGGCAAGGTGCTCTAAGTATAAAATACACACAAGATTATGAAGATTTAGATCGAAAACAATGTAAAAGATCACATTAACAATTTTGTGTTGCTTACACATTGAAACGATAATATGTCAATACAAATATAAATAGCATATCACGAATAATATATGTCCAAACATATATGTAATATATTTTTCAGTCTGTAGATAATGGGACTGAGCATGGGGTTGAGGATGATGTTGAAGGCTGCCAAATCTCATCTTTTGCTGTCAGTAGAGATTTTGGGCCAAAGATAGGTATAGACAAAAGTTGCATAGTAAAAGATCATTATAGTTAAATATTTTTAACAGGCGGTGAAGACCTTTTTCTTTTGTCTTTTGAATGCATATGGTAGACACCAAAAGGGACCTGACCTTAGAAAGCACACTTGGAAAGTGATGCCAAGAAAAGGAAAGAGGGAAAAAGAGGCTTGTGCTCACAAAATCCATGCCTTCATAGAGCCAGTTGTCTATACATGCCAGAGACAACGGACCTGGGACATCGCAGAAGAGTTGATCAACAGCCATGGAGTGTCAGTAAGGAATGTAGAGGCTGTATATTGGGTGTGCCAAAGAGTTGATTGACACCAAAATCCGAGATCCTATGATCATCTCTACACTCATTCTTTTACTCATGCAGATAGGATAATGGAGGAGGTGGCAAATGGTCATGTAAAATCATAGATCGTGGAGGCCAGTAGTAAGGCTTCAGAATATACCATGATCAAGAAGAAACTTTGCACCCCACAATTCAGGCAGGAGATGCCTCTCTGGTCAGAGAGGAAGTTAAATGGCATTTTAGAGATGGTGATTGAGATGTACATCTGGTCCATTAGGGAGAACTGGCTGAGGAGATAGTACATCCTTGCATGGAGTTGGGAATCCAAGCATATGAGGCAAATCATGGCTGAGGACCCAGAGAGGTGAGAAAGAATATGAGGATGATGGCAACAAGAAAAGAAGGTCAGTTAGATTTGTGGGAAATAACCCCAGCAAAATGAAATCATTTGAAGACGGATTCCATTTCTGCAGGAAAACTCAGTTCTTTAACTTCATTGAAAGAAAAATAAAAACAAAAACAAAACACAGAACATGAAATGAAACAAAACAGAAGCATAAAAAGGAATTCTGACTTTACTAATGTTTGTTTGGGATGAATTGTTTTTCCTTCGATACTTCATCTTTTGTTCAATTGATTTAAATTTCTGAGTTGAAGCTTCCCTTCCAATTTTGCTGATAAGCATTTCAGCAAATGATCTTTAAGGATAAAGTCTCATATTATACAGAGCAAAGATAATCAAGGTAAATATAGCATTCATCTTCTCATAACTCCTGGCCAGGCCCATGGCTCACAATTTATCAACAAGTCACAGGAATCCCTGTATTCCCTAACATCTGTCAATTTAATATGGTATATTGACAGTGGTAACTGGCTTATACGACTCAGAAACATTTTGCATGCTAAAATTGTAAGTGTTTTGTTAGCTAGCCCTCTTCCACATCTTTAATTTCTGGTCTTCCCGCCCCACTGCCACTACTCCAGCCAGACAAACCTTAATTCTCTGCCTCTTACTTTCTTTATAACTTCTGTGGCTTTCATAAAAATATGCCTATCATCCAAAATCACTGTCTTGAATTATAAAGGTATTTATTGCGTGCCCTACAAGATCTACCTTAATTATAAAATATTATTTGAATATTTTCTCTTCTATAATGATGTTTCCATTTTCTGAAGCCATACAGAACTCAAAATCAAATGAACAGGTTTTTATACACAATTTTCTTTTCATTAAGTAAAATAAATATGGTAAACTTTGCAGATTATATAATATATATATTTTGCATTCCATTTTCCACTGCTTCAAGCAATAATTAGTATGATAATGAAAATATAACAAGGGTATCACAATTGTTGTTACCCTGCATATCTACTCTCTATCTGTACCTCTATCTATGTATATATCTATATTTATTTATCCCACTTCTATATCTTTGAGATACTATACAATATGTGAAATTTCATTCACATTGCATCATGTATTATAATTCTCCCCCACCCAAAATTCTGTCCATTTATGCATGAATATCTCCATTATTCCAATATGAAAAGTAGAATTCATAGATGGGAAGAATAATCTTCTCAAATACAGTTAGTGATGCAATCAGATTTTGCGCCTGTGTGACTGCTACAGATTTCTAGTTATTTCAATAGTGCAAGTTTCCTAATTGTTTTGTAAATGCTTTGCTCTGTGTAGCATGCATTAGTCAAATCAAATCGTGTAACTGTTACTCTTTTGCAAAAGATCATGTTTAATTCCATATTTCAGAGTAGGTTAAATCATACTGAGATTAGAGAGGATGTTTATTTCCTCCCTCTGCAGTTTAATTTTTGTTTTTGTTTTTCCCAGTGGATGGCAGCAGAATCAAGCAGATGCAAATTTGTTCTCAGAAAAGCTGATATGAGCAGGAAGAGGATCTGGATTTGCAGCTGATGTGTCTGTACTTACCTTCCTCAGACTTAATTGATTAAGTAGAGCAGTAAAATTAAAATTGTATACTAAATTTAGAGTGAAAAATCAAGAAGGGGTAAAAATGAATAAATTTTACTTTCTGGAGAATTTTTCTAGTTTTTTTATGCTTATACCTTTCCTTGGAAATTTTTATATGTAACAATTTTTAGCCCTCTTCTCCTTATGTCACCTCGATTCTGGAAATTTGCTCTTCCCTTCACTGTCTCCGCAGCATGCAAAAACTGAGACTGTTGCTTTTCATACATTTCTAATAAATGTTTGATTTATTCATTTACCCCATCTCTTTGTGGGATTTCCTGCTTTCCATGTGTTTGTCTCTCTAAGGGAAAAACCTAATGCCACATTACATCCAAGATATTGATTTGGGTAATAATTTTCGGTTACTTATTTTTCAACAATAAATAGCAATTTATAGTTTGTTGCAATTATTCACATTTAATGACTTAAATCAACTGTTACTTCATATAACTTTGGTGAACATGAATAAAATTGTGAAAAAGAATTTGTCATAGAGAAATGGAAATTCATTTTTATAACTGTTTAGTTGACAAAGGCTAACAACGAAGAGTGAATAGTCAGAAGTATAACAGGTGCACAATATCGCTGTACATGAATGCTAGATGGGATTGTAGACATCCTCTGCTTTTTATAGCTTTCTAGAAATGAAAACTAATGACCTAACAGATAGAGATAAAACATACTGTCACCATAATTATAATACAATCATTCTCTCAAATGAAAATCACTAAAGTTCTATTGAATGGCAGAGCTCGTAGGTAGTGAAATGCTTTGATGATTAAAACACGAGATTCAACAACCATGTAGTTAAAGTTTAGTGAGTGTACACTCAGTAGACCCACAAACTCTAACTTGCAATCTCATGCCGTATACTTATTAGTACATTAAAGAAAGATAAAGTAGACTAAAGAGATAAATACAGATAGACAAGAGCACTCAAAAAAAAGCCACTATGTTGAGGCAATATTCAAGCAGGCCTGGTTAAAGAATTTTCAACTCAGAGAGAAAAGAATGTAAACAGTGAAATCTATTTAATTTCTCAGGACAATAACAATGAGGCCAGGGTTTGTGAGGCACAGGGCTTTAGGGCATTTGTGTAAGAAATGCCAGACCATGATAAGAACTTGGATTTAGTTCTGGGTATGATGAGAAGCCAGTGAGAGTACTACAATTTTAGGTACACATGAGATGCTCTGGGTGAGTAGAGAGTTGTCAGGAGGACTGGCTGTAGGAGACTAGTTAGGAAGGCATCAAAACAGCCCTGGAAAGAGACTACAGTAGTGTTCCTAGGTGGGGGCATCAGAGTTATTCACGGTTGGGGGGCAGGGGTCTAGACTCTGGGCACATTTAATGTTGATGTTACTTTTTGTGAGAATTAAGTTCAGTAATAAATGCACATCCCTTGGCATAGACCATGGCCGTGAGTGGAGGATGCCTGGCAATCATTATCCTAACCTATTATGACCTTTACCAGGGTGCTGATATGGGAAAATCAGTGAAATGGTTGCCTATCCCATAGTTTGTTCATGTCTGGCTCTCTCACCCAATTTTCAACATTGTTCCTTTTTGATGGGAATTTTCCTGATTTTAAAACAGAAGGTCCTAAGGACTAGGCAAATCAGGACAGTTGGTGCCTCATTCAGGGAGGGGCTGGTACCTGAGGAACCATTCTTTCTCTTTGGCCTCTTGCAGTGACTATCACATGGTGGCTGTCAACACTTTACGTGCCTGATAAAATAAACCAAAGTTTTGCCTTAAAATTAAATAAATATGATAGTTCATAATGATAAAATGTGACCAGTTTAGTTTAAAAATCAGTCTTTAGTATACGTGTCTTGGAAATATGAGAAAAGAGCCTCTTGGGTAGTTTTCTTCGTTCTTCTGTTTAATCTAGGTTTAAATTCAGGGGAAGAACGATTCCAACCATTCCTCCCAGGAGGAGTGTTTCCAAGGGCAAGTGCTCAACAGACACAGCTGGCGCTGTCTCTGTGTTCCATGTTTAGAAGGGAGACAAGCGCACCTTTCCCTTTGCTCATCCAGAGACCACTTGTGTCCTGGTATTTTAATGAGTACTGAAATTTAGAAGAGAAAATAGTGTTCACGCATTATTTTATTTCTCTATTTCTTTGAGTCCAAATTTTCATAAAGGTTCATATAATTTCAGTAGGTTTATCCTAATTTATATAAATAGGGTTATATTAATGTATAAATCAATGAGCCTATTTGAGACATGATTAGATGAATGTTCTGCAAAAGTATAATTTCTCAGAAGTTAAATATGTGACTGTCACATAAATATGGGATGAATGAACATATATCAAATGTTTATTTAAATCATCCATGAGCAAGCAAACAGGTGTCAGAAATGATTCAAAAAGCATTTGATTTGATCAGTACTTTTTATAAACCTCTGAGAAAGACACACTGAAATACACGCTATTGATTTTTATTTTGACTTTTGCAATTTGTTGCTTTATGAAAAGTATTTGGGCTGGAGTTGTGCTGTCTCAAGTTGGGTATTTCAATTTTCGAGGTAAGGGAGCCTCTGATAATACCACACCTGGTTAGGTTCTGGTTAATAGTTTGCTCCGAGGGCAAGCTTGTTAAGAAGAACAGAATGCTCTGGTGCATTTCAAAATTGTTTTATTCCCTGTCCAGCTGGAAGCCTGAGAAGAAACCACACATTTGGTGTCAGGAGAAAAATAATACTGATTGCTTGGGCTTTTGTTTTCAGTTACAGTAAAATTACTTCATTTCTTGATTCATTACTGGGGACAAATATACGTGTTAACATGCAACTTCACAGATTATGGACCCTGATTACTAGTAAATAGTAAGTCAAACACAGATGCATTCACCTCAAAGCCAAATAACCTTTGAGTGGGCCTGTTGAACAAGTCTCCAGTATAACATTGAAAGGAAAGAGTGCTCTTCCTTTGCTGTATTTTCTGTTTTAGGTAATTCTTCTTTACACTTAGGCCAGAATCAGCATAGACTCTGAGTTAGACATTTTTTTCTTTCATTAGAAACAATCAAGATGATGATAATATAGGGGATCAAAATTGTCCACCTCAAAATGTGTCTAACTGGCTTAATTTTTAAGCTAAAGACTCTGAAAGAATATTTAACAATTCCCTTAAGTGCCTAAAAGAATTTAAGTTAGAAGACCTGTTTGCAGGACAAGCCATCACTATAGATAATTCTCAGTATCCACAGACCATGAGGGTCCTTGCTAAACCCATCCTTATCAAAGTTTTATCTACTGAGTGCTTGCTTTTCCATTTCCAAGTGAATTGTCTTCCTCCGCTTTGAAGCCCCAAAATGCTATCCCCAATTTCTTCCTTTGTCTTTAGCTGAAGATGATATTTAAGTTGACAGCTTCAGCCATTCTGCTTGAGTCACTCAGTTTTCCTGGGTTTCTTCCGTGCATACATGTTATAAAGCTTTGAGTTTCTCCTGTTATTCTGTCTCATGTCACTTTAAATCTCAGACCAGCCAGAAGGACCTAGAGGGTAGAGGAATTGTCTTCTTCCCCTACAATAACAGTGAGCATTTATACAGCATTTACAATGGGCCAGATACTCTTCCAGATACTTTACAAATATTTCACTTAATCCTTCCAGTAATGCTACAAAGCAAATAATGTTTACTCACATATGATAGAAGAGGAACATGAAGCTTATTTATAATTGTGATACAAGATCACAAAATGGGTGAGGAATACAAACAGGATTAAAATATACACAAACAAAATTGGGAATTCAAGAGTTTATAGGCTATCAAAGCATTGACACCCAGTTCTTGATGCAGTAAAAGTTCACCTTCAGATGATTCATTTAAAGAAGTATTTTTCAAAGTGTAATTAGCAAGCCCTTTGGGTGATTCAGATGTTCCCTAAAGTTTGAGAACCTTAAATCTAAGGTGATTTAGATGTACATTCTTCCACTGTGCTACCACAGGATAAAAATGTTCCTTTAAAACAAAAACATTGTTTGCATTCTTGTAGAACATAAAAATTCGTAGATGGATGGGCTGTTTTGAAGATTAAATATAATGCATGTAAGTTTATTTAGAATGCTGAGCATACTTGCTAGCATGTAGAAATGCTTAATAAATAAAATCTATTATTATCATCACACTAAGAAAAAACGATAATCTGTCTATTTCAGGCAATTAAGTCACATTTGTACAGTTCAAGAAGTGGAATTCCAGATATTACCTCCAATAAGTCTGTGCATTGCTGTTATCCTTAACAGTGACACACCTCTTCACCTTCCCATTCAGGGTTCTTTTGCTTTTAGCAAAACCTAGGAGGTAAATAAATTAATTGCCCCATTTACTTTTTAAGAAATACTTAAATCTGTGTTCCTTTGCCAAAGGTGATTTGCCATTGAAAGTGTCATTGCGCTGGGAAAGGTATTTTGCAGTTGTGGGAAACTTTAAGTGGTCTTATAGGACTTCTAAATAAAAATGACGTGAGGCCAGGAGCAGAAAGAAGTACACTCAACACTGATGTAAGCAAACATTTGTAGTCAAATTGTCAGAAAGTACCATCTACACGCCTCATGGATGAGGACTCTCTACTAAGGAGGTGAGTTTAGTTTGTTTCAGAATTATTTTTCATTATGCTAGGAAGGCATTTGAATTGATTTATATTTATAATGTGTTTGGTATTTTACATGTAAATTTTGAGTTTCAGAATAACTTTTGTAAAACTGTTTACTCTTCTCCTCACTTACTGTTAGGATAAAAAAAGGAACATAATTGCTAAGATTCTGTCAATTACTCTATCAGAAATGTTTTCTTCTTTTAAAGGGATAAATTGTCACAGGTAAATGCAGTCATAGAGATTTAATTACTTCAGCTCTTCCATATTTTTGTATTTGTTCCTTATACATTCCTATTCTATATTATATTTCATTGTATTGATAGACTGCATGTATTTATTAATTCTGCTTTTGACGAGCATTTGGATTATTTTCAGTTCGGGTCTACTGTGAATTAAACTGCTGTAAACATTTCCATAATTGTCATTTAATGGACTGAGCTGATGTTTCTGCTTGGTAAGTAGGCCACAGTGGAATTATTGGTTCATAAATTATAAGAATGTTGAGATGTACTAGATAACACAAAAATTTTTTCCAAGTTTTTTATGCCAACTTATACCCTATTGGCAATTTTCAGTTCAGAATTGAGAGTTCCAGTTCTTCAAAACCTTGCAAACACTGGTATTGTTGCTCTTTTTAATTTGAGCCATTGCAATGAGTTTTCAATTGCAGCGTTTTTTTACTATTTTGTTGAGATCATAATAGTTTATAACATTGTGATATTTCCGTTGTACATTATTATTTGTCTATCACCATATATATGTGCTCCTTTACTCCTTTGGCCAATCAGAAACCCTTTCCCCTATGGTAACTGCTAATCTGTTATCTTTGTCCATGTGTTTCATTACCTTCCACATATGAGTGAAGTCATATGGTGTTTGTCTTTCTCTGTCTGGATTAATACACTTAACCCTCAAAGTCCATCCATGTATTTGCAAATGGGATGATTTTGTCTTATTTTTATGGCTGAGTAGTATTCCATTGTATATATGTATATACACCATATCTTTTTTATTCATTCATCAGTTGATGAGAACCTGGGTTGCTTCCACATCTTGGCTATTGTGAATAATGCTTCAATGAACACAGAGGTGCATAAGTCTCTTTGGATTATTGATTTCCAGTTCTTTGGATAAATACCAAGTAGTGGGATAACTGGGTCATAAGGTATTTCAATTTTTAATTTTTTGCAAAATCTCCATACTGTTTTCCATAGTGGCTGCACCAGTGTGCATTCCCACCAGCAGTGTATGAAGGTTGTTTTTCTCCATATCCTCTCCAACATTTGATATTTTTTGTCTTGGTAATTGCAGCCAATCTAACAGGTGTAAGGTGATATCTCATGGTAGTTTTGATTTGCATTTCTTTAGTAATTACTCATATTGAACAACTTTCCATGTGGCCTTGCTATCTGTATATCTTCTTTGGAAAAATATCTGTCTGCCCATTCTTTTATTGGGTTGTTTGTTTTGTTATTTTGTTACTGTTGAGTTGTATGAGTTCCTCATATATTTTATATATATATATAAACTTATACATTATATATATTATATATCCATATATTATATATATATATATTAACTTCTTGTCAATATGTGATTTGCAAATATCTCCTCCCAGTTGGTGGGTTGTCTTTTTGTTTGTTTCTGGTTTCTTATGCCTTGCAGAAGTACTTTAGTCTGATGAAGTCCCATTTGTTTATTTTTACTTTTGTTTCCTTGCCTGAGTAGACATGGTATTCAAAAAGGTACTTCTAAAACTGATGTCAAAGTGTGTACTACCTGTATTTTCTTCTGAGATTTATAGTTTCACATCTCACTTTCAAATTTTTAATGCATTTTGAGTTAATTTCTGTGTATGGTGAGAGATAATGGTCTACGTTCATTCCTTTGCATGTGGCTATCCAGTTTTCCCAACACTATTTATTGAAGACACTTTCCTTTATCCTTTGTATGTTCTTAGCTCCTTTGTCAAAGATTAGCTGTCTGTAGATGTGTGGTTTTATTTCTGGCCTTTCAGTTCTGTTGCAGTGATCCATGTGTATGCTTTTGTACCAGTACCATGCTGTTTTGATTACTATAGTTTTCTAGTATACTTTGAAGTCAGAGATTGTGATGCTTCTAGATTTGTTCTTTATTCTCAAGATTGCTTTAGCTATTCAGAGTCCTTCCTTGTCCCCTATGAATTTTAGGATTCTTTGTTCAATTTCCATGAAGAATGTCATTGAGATTGTGATGAATCCGTAGATTACTTTAAGTAGTATGGACATTTAAACTTTGTTTATTCTTCCAATCCATGTTTATAGAATATCATTCAATTTCTTTGTGTCACAGTTGATTTTTTAAAATAATGTCTTACAATTTTCATTGCATAGGTATTTCACGTCCTGGCTTACATTTATTCATAGATATTTTAATCTTTTTGTTGAGATTGTAAGTGGGATTGTATTCTTGAGTTCTCTTTCTTTAGATTTGTTAATGAAGTATAGAAACACAATTGATTTTTGTAACTTGATGTTGTACCTTGCAACTTTGCTGTAGTTGTTGATTATTTCTAATATTTTTCCAATGGATTCTTTCAGATATTCTATACATAAAATCATGTCATCTGCAAGTAGTGAGAATTTCACTTCTTACATGCCACTTGGATGCCATTTACTTCTTTTTCTTGCCTAATTGCTTTGGCCAAAACTTCCAGTGTTGTGTTGAATAAAAGTGGTGAGAGTGGACACCCTTGTCGTGTTCTTGTTCTCAGATTGATGGCTTTTAGTGTTTCCTCACTGAGTATGATATTTGTTCCCTTAATAGAGAAACCTCAGTCCTTTTGAACATAGAAAATTATTTTAACATAGATATTCTGTCCTAAAGGTAAACTTACCAAAGTTAAAGAAAAACCTTATATAACCTCTTTATCAAGAGCAGACTAACACTCCAGGAAAATTATCCATTTATGAGAGAGAGAAAACCAAATTTTAATTTTTGCATCAGCTTATTTTTGACATTAAAATTCATTTACTTGGGGCCAAGACAATGTATGAAGAATTTAAAGAAAATGAGAAAATACTAAATTCTTGGGTTTGAAAGTACTGGTCTGTGAAAATGTGTCTATGTATGTGGAAGTACGTGTGTGTGTGCATAGAGTATGTCCCATGATTATGCCTTTGTGCAGCTTTTCTAACTTCACAAATGTAAAATCCACTAATATAAAACACATTATTTGGAGATTTAATTATATTTTCATTGTAATTATTTTAAATAATAGTAAATGGTTAGTTTGAATTTTTGTGTCACTCGTTCTGAGTGAAAATGGCAAAGATTGATGGAAACAATAAAAACTTAAATATTCAAAATTAAATAAGTATAAAATAAAGTTCTACTTCTGGATAGATGAAAGTAGAAAACTTATTATGGGGGATGGCCTATTGGCAGACTGTTTAAGTTTGCATGCTCCACTTTAGCGGCCGAGGGTTCACAGGTTGAGATCCCAGGTGTGTACCTAGCACTGCTCATCAAGCCACACTGTGGCAGCATCCTACATAAAATAGAGAAAGATTGGCACAGATATTAGTTCAGTGACAATCTTCCTCAAGCAAAAGGAGGAAGATTGGCAATGGAAGTTAGCACAGGGCCAATGTCCCTCAGAAAAACAAAAGTTATTATGTGGAAAAGTGAAGCAGAGATTTGCACAACATGGATGAAGCTGAAGGGCATTATTCTCAATGAAATAAACCAGAGAGAGAAAGACAAACACTGCATGATATCACTTATATGTGAAATCTAAAAAAAAAAAGGTCAAACTTATATAAACAGAAAGTAGAAATGTGGTTGCCAGGGGCTATGGGGTGGGGGGAAAAAGGGAGAAGCAGGTAACAGGGGACAAACTTTCAACTCTAATGTCAAGAGCTTCTGAGGATCTAACATCTGACGTGGTGACTAGAGTCGAGAACACTGAATTGTACAATTGAAATCAGCTAAGAGAGAAGCACTTCAATGTTCTCACACACACAAAGTCAATATGTGGGGTGAAAAAATATTGGAGGTTAGGACAGAGGCGAATCAGGACATGAATCCCTGGGAACCAGCATAAATTTCCAGGAGAACTTCAGACTTTCAAAGGCCATGACATAGGTGGGTTGAAACCAAGAATCCAGGAGACACAAGGAACCGGGTGACATCTGGCTTCCAGGTGGAA
This sequence comes from Equus quagga, assembly GCF_021613505.1. NCBI lineage: Eukaryota > Metazoa > Chordata > Mammalia > Perissodactyla > Equidae > Equus > Equus quagga. The sequence goes on from NC_060269.1 coordinate 72,930,142, forward strand.
GGAATAGAAAACTACCCAAGGTCTAGAAGGCCCAGGAGGGTGGAGGGAGGCAGTTGTAGGCCAGTTGGTGGGGGAGGGGCTGTGGTCCAATCTGCTTCCCTGCTGTCCCCTCCCCCCCTCAGGATCCCTTGTGACATGGCCACAGTTCCATGATGAGGGCGTGGGGTTCTAATCTCCAAGTCACTCCCAGTGCTCAGTTGCCTGAGAGTAGAACTATATTTGAGATATGGAAACTCCTATCATATATAAAAAGCATTGTTGTTACCTGGCTGAGCTCCAGTTCTGCTTCCTGGGTGATTGGGACCATCCTCCGCATCCTGTATGGACTGGGGCTCTTCCTCCTGTTCCTTCCCTCCCTCCAGAGGAATTTGCCCTTACAACCACCTTACAAAAGGAGAAACGTTAGGAAGGTAAGAAATCCTGGACTGAGACCCACCAGAAGACGAGTCTCCCTTCTTTTTTACTGTGATTTCCACTTCTCTGAATCAACTAGAGGGACTCTGGGGATGGGAAACAATAGAATATCATCCTTCTAGGGACAAGCCAGGTTGGGTGGGCAGGGGTGAGAGTGGGCACAAGGATTTCCATTCGAAGATCTCAGAGCAGGAGTCCTGATGTGGCAGAGGGCTCCAGGGAAAGTCCCCAGGCCAGTGACCAGTGGCCAAGGATGGGATGCTGAGTAGGATCTGTGGGAGGACAGGCCCTGAGCACTGGTCCCCCAGCTGTCTTCCTGGGGCAGCTGTCTTGACCAGGCCTTTCCTCTGTCATGGCTGATCTGAGGGCAGAGCTGAGCCCCCTACAGCCTCTGAGCAGGACCTGGAGTGGGGCTGTGGCCTCAGGAAGCAAAGTCCTCCCTGAGGAAGCTCATAAGATTCTATACATCTGAGAATGTGCCTGTTTCTTGAGCAGAGGAGCAGTGACAGAAAATCCATGCTGGGTCCCACATGAGGACCTTCTTATGATCCTCAAAGGAGGAGGACAGCAAATATCCATTTGGTGTTCAATTCTCCACTTCAAAAGTAAGTAAAAGGGAAGAAACACCCGAGAGCCCGAGGAGTTCAGTGTAGACAGTCATCTTGCTCACAAACGCTGGGTGTCTGCAGTGGGTCCAGAGAGAGGAGAGGGAGCCTTGGTCTCAGACTCCAAAGTTTCTTGTTTTATCTCTCCTCTCAGCATCAAGTGGAGCCAAGAGGGAGGAGCAGCAGGAGCAGGAAGAAAAGGGGAGCTTTGAAAGGTAAGCTTCTGCCATTCAGCCCTGGGCTCCAGAGCTGGCCTCCATCTGCTGTCTCTGAGCGCCCAGGTCCATGGGCTCGAGGATGCCAGCAACAGAGCCTGTCCCTCAGGAAACAGAGCCCTCAGGGAGGCACCCGGGAAGGAGACGAAAACCCAGATACTTGCCAGATTCTGTGCTAGAAACCAAGGCCCAGGCCAGCAGGCGTCTGGAAATGGGTGTTGCCCAGCAGGGGCATGTGGGCTATAGTGGAGGTTGAAGCACTTGGTCAATGACAAACCTCAACCCATCAGGAGCCATGCCAGCCCCATCAGGGATCCCGTGGCCTTAGACACTAGTGCCTGGGCTCCAGAGTCTGACCTCAAACAGTCTCCCCTAAAGACACATTGCACGCAGCCTCCTCTAAGAGCCCTAGGCCCCCGCCTTCAGCGCTGTGACCTAGTCTCCTGATTTCTAGCTTACAGAGCTGGCCGGAAGGACCTGGCAGAAGTGCAGGGCCAGATGTCGCTTTCACAAAGGTAAGAAATCTTGCCCTTCTCTCCTGGACTTCTTCTTCCCAGAGTCTCTGATGCGCCCCAGGGCTGCAGGAAGTTTGGGGCTGAGCTGGGAGGGGAGCCATGGGGACAGGGGTGGCAAAAGGCCTGGGGTGAGGGACAGCAGGAGAATTTGGTGAAATGGAGGTGGGGCCAGGGAGGGCCATGGGTCTCAAGGGGCCACCCCCACCTGGCCTGTTCTGCTGTCCCAGGGCCCTCGGCTCCTGGCTGCAGCTTGTGTCTCCTGTCTCCCCCAGCTCCCCGGCGAGGCTTTCTTCTAAGGGATGCTTCCATCGCTTGTCATCTCAAGACTCCCCTGGGGAGGCCTGCAAGACAGCATCTGCCAGAGTCCGCCAACCATGCCGGAAGCCTGTGGAAGGTGCTCCTCTCACCCCGACTCCAGCACTTTTCCTTGCTCCTCTGACCCAGCCCACTCTACCTTTGGCCTCCACTCTGCCAGCAGAACCTCCATCTGACTTAACCAGAATCCCGCTAGGCCCTGTTGCCATGAGCTCAACTCCAGCTCACTCCTGTTGGCCATTTCTCAACTCAGGCCTCGGCCACATGAGCTGTCGCATTGAGTTCCTCTCCCGGTGGAACATAATCAAGGTCTTGTTCTTCCCTATGTCATCACACTTCGAGTCCCAGCAAGGGCACCTGTTCTGTCACCGACCAGTGCCCTCATTCTGGGGAGGCCCCACAAATAGGGAGGGAGAGACTGATAGCCCCTCAGTTGCCAACCCTGATGTCCAGAAGCTGCTTGAGACAGAAATCACAGAAAGAATACAAACGAAGGTCTGGGGGAAAGAAGAACAAGGTGATCCAGGCACTCCTCAGATGCTCGAAGCACACAGTATCATGTCTGGGCTGAATTTCTGCTGGGGCCTAACCCTCCTGTCCTTGGAGCCTGCAGATCTGAAAGCATGTGACGCTCAACACTCGGCCCTTCCACGGTCCCCTTTTACCCCCGCAGCCACCTGTGATTCTGGGGCCCACTCAAAAGCTGACTTTGCACAGTTCATGGGAAAACCTCTTGAGCCTCCTCCAGGTGACAAAGTCTTAACTTTGACAACAGAAGCATCAGTTCCCAGCCTGCCCCATCCCCTCCCTGCTCCCTCACCTGTGTGTGAGGAAAATCAGAAGGCCCTGGGAGGGACCCTACCTGGCAATGGCAGTGAGCCCTCAGAAGCCTCTCTCTTGGGGCAGGAGGGCCGGCTGCCTCCTCCAACCTTCACATTCAGGCTCTCAGAGAGAAAAGGGCAGAGTTGGACCATCAAGGGGGCCGAGCAAGGCCGTCTAGAGCTGAGTTCAGGGTGCCCAGTGGCCAGGAATGAGCCTCTGGAAGAGAGTAGGGGTGGGGCCTCACCAGAGCCCTGCCGTGGGGTGGCAACACTGGAGGGGGAGTCAGGGTCCCAGTCTTGAACCTAGGTCAGGGGAATAGGAGACACCCTTGGGACCAAACCCCTACAGCCCATGCCTGAAAAGGAAGAGGTTTATCACAACAGCCCTTTCAGAAAAATGTTGAGACGCCTCCTGCCCTGCCTGAGGCCCAACAAGGAGGAAGCACCAGAGAATCCCCTTGCAAAGGAAAGCCCGTGTCAGCCACCGCCCAGAGCTAGGCACGGGTCACACACAGCTCAGCGTCGGATGGCAGGGCTGTTCAGGCACCATCGACAGTGACATCCTTTGTCTGGGTCCTGGGAGAAAACTGAGGCTTGCAGAGAACTTCTGGCCTCCCAGTCGAAGCATCGTAAAAACCATTTCAGGCCTGGGAAGCTGGACATGCCTGTTACCATGATGTCCCCTCCTCCCCAGACCAGAGAAGATCAATGACAGAGGACAGTCCCCAACCTACCTCCAGGGACCACAACTGTCTGAATACAAGGGAATGCATCAAAACAGGCATGGCAACTGGACCTTGCCATCCAGGCAGCTGCAGTCCCCAGCCAAACCCTGCCAGCCTGGGCTAAGGTTGGCAGCTGTCTCAGCCAATCCATCACCTGCCATGCTGTCTTCAGATATGTGTCTCCTGGGATGAGTAGTCTGTGCCTGACACATCTTTCTTCGTAGGAACACTTATCTCTCCAAACGGGGAAGTGGAGGAAAAGAAAACCTGTTTTTTCTCCTTATCCCACCCTCTGTGCTAATGGTGTCTTCCTACCCCAATTTTCCCCAAATACATTTTTTTTCTCCTTAGAGTTCATAGCTTCTGTCTGTGCCCTGCTAGTGGTAAAAACGGGGTGAGGCTCTGCCCTTCCTAAGTGTCAGCTTTGGCTTCCAGAAGGGACAGGGCCATGGGGGGAGGCTGACTGCAGCATGGCTCACCTTCCCTCATCCCGACTCCCTCATTGCACCTGAAGTCCCCGTAAGCTGTCCTTACAAAAACAAATGGAAGCTTTAGGATATTTCCAGATGAGCAAAACCTCTAAGACCGCAGCCCAGGATGGGCCCCGCCTGTCCTCTCCTGCGTTCTCTGGCCCTTGAACTTGTGGGACTGTATGGAGGGGGTTTGCAGAGGCTCCAGGAAGTGCAGAGATACGTTCACAGGTCACAGAGTGGGGAGGGGAGTGTGGGGCGGATCTGGCCCTGAGTCCAGAGCGGGAAGAATCTTGCCCCGCACCCCGAGCTCTTGGTAGGAATAGATGACCCTGCCCCAGGAGCATCTTCTCTCCCTGCTGAAGCTGACCTCGAGATGGGCCTGTGCATCCCTTTCAGCCAAGCATCACCCTCACTCTGTCCTTATCACAGTCTGGAGCAGTAGCAATGAGGATGACTGTGCTCCTGGCTCTGAAGGCAGGCAGGTGGGGAGCATGGATGCTGCTGTGGGCATGTCCCCTCTGCCCAGAGGAGTGCAGGGCCCTGCTCTCCTGCACCTGCCTTCTCCTCCTGGGGAATGGAGCCGGGGATGAGTGTGTGGAGTAACCATCTGATGGAGGGACACTGTGTGCCTAGGGTGGGACGTGGGGGAAGGAGACAAGGTGACACCAGAGTTTAACCACTTACCTACTGAATGACAGTTTTTGATTTTTATTGTTTTACCCCTTATAAATAAAGCTGCCATGAACTTCTTTGTGAAGGCTTTTGTGTGAACCTAAATTTTTTTGCACAGTAAATATCAATGGCAACGAGTAACGAAGGTTTGAAAATGGGCCTGCCTCCAGGAACTTAGAAAGAATGCAACATGCATTAGAGGTTGAAAGGTTGAAACAGGTCAGAGAGAGTAAACCTAACACCATATCTTAGATTGAGCCATTTCCTGAGGAAAATTCCATTACCTAATGCACGACAGGTGCTGAGTATGTGGGAGGGACAGGTGTCACCACATTTAATAAAACACTATCAAAACGTCTTTGTTCAAGAGACCCATGACCTTTAACCTGTCAGAAGCTCTTTACCCTTCGTCTCCAGAGAATATTGATTAGACAGAGATCCACACCTATGGAGCAGGTCCCCTGAATTAACTGGATTTCCACTTGAATTAAGAAGAAACTGATGGTTGCTGTGGACTCAAATTATTTGTGAATGAACAGACAACTTCAGTTTCTCATTTGGATATTAGCACAGAATCACAAGATTAAATGATAACGGAATCCCCTGAATCCGAACAGAGCAAGAAAATGTCAGTGTGTTCCTGGCATTCCTATGGCTTCTCCAGGTCCTACCAAAGCAAGGAATATTCAATAGAGGGGAAAAGGGAACCTTTCTGAAACTCGTCTTAATATCAGAGTCACAGATGCTTCCTGTGCTTCTGTCTTCTGTTATGAACAGAGAGAGAAATCATTCATATCTGTCAGGGAAATAATCCAATGACCCTAAATTTGGGGTGGGCAGTCTTTATTTAATACTACGGGGCCATCTCTACTATACAAACTGTTCCAGCTGGATTAGATTTTCTGGAAGAGTTTTCTCATTGATTTACATTTTAATACACATTCCCTCCTCATCCTGTCTCTGAGCTGGGAGGCAGGCCAATTCAGGGAACATGCACGAGGCCTGAGTCATGTCAGTCCCCTCTCTGGGCAGCTGGCTTTGAGGAGGCCCTGAGTCCAGAACTCTTGTGTGGGAGAGCCTGAATGTGGGACTCTGATCACAGTCATGCCTTAGCCAAGGGTCCCAATTAGGAGGAATGGCTCCCCGTCTGGTCTGCAGATCCCAGGAGGCAGCTGCTACTTTGGCTGCAGCTCCACCTGTGGGATGAGCCCACCAGGCAGTCACAGAGCAGACCCTTCCTCTGAGTAGCTGCTGGCCACCTGAGTAGTGTTCCTTATGTTTCCGCTTTCATCAGCAGTAACGTGAGGTCCCAGGCTGCATCACAGAGACAGTCCAACAGCTGGCCTTGCTGGGAATGCCTGATTGAGGCCCCATGTCCTTACACTCTTCCCTGGAAAATAGTGACTTCTGTAGTCACCCAGAGAGTCTTCAGGGAATCTTTGGCGTGGTGTCTTTAAAAAGAGCCCTAATGTCAACCAAGATGGCGGGGTGAGTGGTCTTCTTTGTCTCTCCCCCTTCAAATCTACAACTAATTGGACATTCACTGATTAACAAAGGATATCCAGATAGCATCTCAAGGTGCCTAAGAGACTCGTGCTGCTATACATCAGAAGGCGGATGGGAGGAGGTGGAAGTAGGTGAAAACTCTCCAACCCCCAACCCCTGACCACCGGACAGCCTAGTACCTGCAAGAGGTTCTCTTCCAGTGGACTCCCCCATAGCATTGCCATGCACCCAGGGGAGGAGTGTGCACTCACCAGCGGAGCGATGGTGGAAACAGGTGACAACAGCCCTACCTAAGGCCTTGGCGATTACACCTAAGCCCAGGGGGAATCTCCAGGGCCCCACACCCACCGGCAGGGAAGGCCTCCATTCACCATTAGCAGGGAGGCCCTGCCCAGAAACAAGAACAAAGGGAAGCTCCTGGCAAGCGGATTCCCCAGCACGGCACCAGACTGCCAGCTGCTTCTGGGCCAACAGTCTCCAGCCCTGCACAGGTCGGTGCAGGGGGTGCCCAGACTTCCCATGGACATGCTTGGGGACAGGGTTGGAGCTCCAGGGCCTGGCTCTGCAGCCTGGGCAGAGTCTCCAGGGTCCTGCACCCCCCTAGATGGAAAGCCTCTGGTCACCATTAGCAGGGAGCCTCCACCCAGAAACCAGAACAAAGGGAAGCCCCCAGCGAGTGGTTTCCCCGGCATGGCACCAGACCACCATCTGCTGCTGGGCCCACGGTTTCCGGCACTGCACGGGTCAGTGCAGGGGGTGCCCAGACTTCCCATCGACGTGCTTGGGGACTGGGTGGAGCTCCAGTGCCCAGTTCTGCAGCCCAGAGGGAATCTCCAGGGTCCCGCAACCCCCACCCTCACAGGGAAAGCCTCTGCTTGCCATTAGCACGGAGGGCCTGCCCCACATTTGGAACACTGGGAAGCTCCCTAGAGCAGAATTCCCTGCAAGGCAGCAGCTTACCAGCCACCGCCAGGCCCACAGACTCTGGCCGTGTCCCAGACGAGGCAAGGGGCTCCCAGAGATACCATGAGAGTGGTGTGGGGCAGAGTGGAGCTCTGGTGAATCAGCTACATGGCCCAGGTGGGAACTCCAGGTTCCTACAGCAGCCTCAGCAAAAGCCTGGGCACAGCACTAGTGGAGAGATCCCAACTGGCAACTGCAAGGTGAGAAGAACCTGCGGCAAAAGTAGCACAGCTAGTGAGTTAACGACATACTGAAGAAGATACCCATAGCTCTGCTGGGACTTGTAGTGGACAAGTGTGATCTTGGGGGCTCTGTCAGTGACAAAGATGTGATTATAGGTGATCCTGCTCCCGGCTGCTGGGAAAGCCCATAACACCACTGAAGAACACAAGGAGGGAGCATGTCTAAGTGGGCTGCAACAGTAGGCACAAGCAGCCTGAGGCCCCCTAGCGATTGCCCCCACAACCGACGAGGGACCCCACAGGACCACTGTGACTACGAGGAGGGGTCCAGGTACAGTCAGTAACAGCTGACAGTGTTCCTGGTTGGTGCAGTCTAAATAGCTGTTCCCCACACACACACCAGTCACAACAAATGGAAGCAGCGACTAAACTCTATCTCTATGTGGAGGCACAAATCCATGCCATCAAGTATTATGAAAAAATATATTAAATCTCCAGAACAGAAGGAAAATGATAAGCACCCAGAAAACAATCCCAAAGACAATGAAATCTATAGCTTAAATGACGATGATTTCAAAACTGCCATTATTAAATAACTGAACGAGTTAAAAGAGAATTCAGATAGACAACTCAATGAGTTCAGGAGCTATGTCACAAAAGAGCTTGACACTATAAAGAAGAACCAATTAGAAATACTGGAGATGAAGAACACAATGGAGGAGATTAAGAAAAATCTGGACTCTCTGAACAGTAGGGTCAATAATATGGAGGACAGAATTAGCAATTTGGAGGATAGGAATATAGAAATGTTGCAGACAAAGGAGGAGAGAGAACTAAGACTAAAAAGAAATGAAGAAACTCTCTGAGAATTATCCTACTCAATTAAGAGATGCAACATAAGGATTATAGGTATACCAGAGGGTGAAGAGAAGGAGAAGGGAGCAGAAGGTTTGTTCAAAGAAATAATAGCTGAGAACTTTCCAAAGTCGGGAAGAGAGATGGAACTTCATGTGACAGAAGCCAATAGATCTCCAAACTTTATTAATGCAGGAAGACCAACCTCAAGGCATATAGTAGTGAAACTAGCAAATGTCAATGACAAAGAGAAAATACTAAGGGGAGCCAGGCAGGAGAAAATAACTTACAAAGGAAACCCCATAAGGCTATCAGCAGATTTCTCAGGAGATACCTTACATGCTAGAAGAGATGGGAATGAAATATTCAAAACTCTGAAGGACAAAAACCTGCAGCCAAGAATACTCTACCCAGCTAAAATATCCTTCAAATATGATGGAGAAATAAAAACTTTCCCAGATAAACAAAAGTTAAGGGAGTTCATCGCCACAAAACCTCCTCTTCAAGAAATGCTCAGGAAGAACCTCATACCTGAAAAATCAAAAAAAGGAAAGGGGTTACAAAATCCAGAACAAAGGAGATAAGCAGAAGGATAACAACACAAACTAACAGCTCTCCATCAGGGCAAAATGCAAAAGAACCAGAAAACAAGTGATAAAATGGCAGTAAGCCCCCACGTTTCAATAATCACTCTAAATGTGAATGGATTGAACTCTCCAATCAAAAGGCACAGAGTGGCAGGATGGATCAAAGAACAAGACCCAACAATATGCTGCCTCGAGGAAACATACCTCAGCCCCAAAGACAAACACAGACTCAAAGCGAAGGGATGGAAGACAATACTCCAAGCTAATAATGAACAAAAGAAAGCAGGTGTTGCCATACTTATATCAGAACAGGTAGACTTTAAAGCAAAGCAGATAAAGAAAGACAAAGAGGGGCAGTATATAATGATAAAAAGGACGCTCCACCAAGATGACATAACACTTATAAATGTATACACACCTAACACAGGAGCACCAAACATCGTAAAGAAACTATGGACAAAACGAAAAGGAGACATCAACAGCAATACAATAATAGTAGGGGACCTCAACACCCCATTAACACCAATGGACAGATCATCCAGACAGGAAATCAACAAGGAAATTATAGAATCAAATGAAAAATTAGCTCAGATGGACCTAATAGATATATATATATATAGGACACTTCATCCAAAAACAGCAGGTTAAACATTCTTCTCAAGCACGCATGGAACATTCTCAAGGATAGACCATATCTTGGGAAACAAAGCAAGCATCAATAAGTTCAAGAGGGTTGAAATAATATCAAACATCTTTTCTAATCATAATGCTATGAAACTAGAAATCAACTACAAGAATAAACCTGGGAAAGGGCCAAAAATGTGGAGACTGAACAACATGCTACTGAACAAACAATGGAGTATTGAAGAAATTAAAGAAGAAATCAAATATTATCTGGAGACAAATGAAAATGAAAACACACTGTACCAAATTATTTGGGACGCAGCAAAGGCATTCCTAAGAGGGAAATTCATTGCAATACAGGCTCACCTCAATAAGCAAGAAAAATCATACATAAACAACCTCAAACGACTCCTAACGGAATTAGAAAAAGAAGAGCAAACAAAGCCCAAAGTCAGTAGAAGGAGGGAAATAATAAAAATTAGAGCAGAAATAAATGATATTGAAACAAAAACAACAGTAGAAAGGATCAATGAAACAAAGAGTTGGTTCTTCAAAAAAATTAACAGAATCGACAAACTCTTAGCCAAACTCACTAAAAAAAAGAGAGAAGTCTCAAATAAATAAAGTTAGAAACTAGAGAGGAGAAATCACAACAGATACCGAAGAAATACCAAAGAAAGGATGAAAAGCTATATGCCAACCTAGAAGAAATGGATAAATTCCTAGACTCACACAACCTCCCCAAAATGAATCAGGAAAAAATAGAGAATCTGAAGAGACCAATCACAAGTAAAGAAATAGAAACAGTAATCAAAAACCTCCGCCAAAATAAGAGTCCAGGACCAGACGGCTTCTCTGGAGAATTCTACCAAACATTCAAAGAAGATTTAATACCTATCCTTCTCAAACTATTCCAGAAAATAGAGGAAGATGGAGCACTCCCTAATACATTCTATGGAGCTAACATCACCCTGATCCCCAAACGTGACAAGGACAACACAAAGAAGGAAAACTACAGGCCAATATCACTGATGAACATAGATGCAAAAATCCTCAACAAAATTTTGGCAAACCAAATACAGCAATACATCAAAACGATTATACATCATGATCAAGTGGGATTTATACCAGGGACACAGGGATGGTTCAACATCCGCAAGACAATCAACGTGATTCACTACATTAACAAAATGAGAAACAAAAACTACATGATCATCTCAATAGATGCAGAGAAAGCATTCAACAAGATCCAACATCCATTTATGATAATAACCCTCAATAAAATAGGTATAGAAGGAAAGTACCTCAACATAATAAAGGCCATATATGACAAACCCACAGCCAAAATTCATACTCAATGGACAAAAACTGAAACCCATCCTCCTCAGAACAGGAACCAGACAAGGATGCCCACTTTCACCACTCTTATTCAACATAGCACTGGAGTTTTTGGCTAGAGCAATTTGGCAGGAAAAAGAAATAAAAGGTATCCAAATAGGCAACGAAGAAGTAAAACTCTCGCTGTTTGCAGACGACATGATCTTACATATAGAAAAGAGCAAAGAATCCATAGAAAAACTATTAGAAACAATCAAGAACTACAGCAATGTTGCAGGGTATAAAATCAACATACATAAATCAATAGCATTTCTATATGAGAACAAGGAAATAACAGAAAACGATCTCAAGAACTCAATCCCATTCACGATCACATCAAAAAGAATAAAATGCCTTAGGATAAATTTTACCAAGAAAGTGAAAGATCTATACAACAAAAACTACAAGACTTTCTTGAAAGAAATCGACGACGACATAAAGAGATGGAAAGACATTCCATGCACATGGATTGGAAGAATAAACATAGTTAAAATGTCCATACTACCTAAAGCAATCTACAGATGCAACACTATCCCAATCAGAATTCCAATGTCATTCTTTACAGAAATTGCACAAAGAATCCTAAAATTCATATGGGGCAACAAAAGACCCCAATTTGCCAAAGCAACCCTGAGAAAGAAGAACAAAGCTGGAGGCACCACAATCCCTGACTTCAAAACATACTGCAAAGCTACAGTAATCAAAACAGCATGGTACTGGTACAAAAATGGATGCGCAGATCAATGGAACAGAATTGAAAGCCCAGAAATAAAACCACACATCTATGGACAGCTAATCTTTGACAACGGAGCTGAGGGCCTACAATGGAGGAAAGAATGTCTGTTCAACAAAATGGTGCTGGGAAAACTGGACAGCCACATGTAAAAGAATCAAAATCAACCATTCTTTTTCACCATTTACTAAAATAAACTCAAAATGGATCAAAGACCTAAAGATTAGGCCAGAAACAATAAGTCTTCTAGAAGAGAATATCGGCAGTACACTCTTTGACATCAGCTTCAGAAGAATCTTTTTGGACACCATAACCTCTCACATGAGGGAAACAATAGAAAGAATAAACAAATGGGACTTCATCAGACTAAAGAGCTTCTTCAAGGATTGAAACAAAAAAACAGCCCATTAATTGGGAAAAAATATTTGCAAGTTATTTATCTGACAAATAATCACCATAACATACAAAGAACTCACACAACTCAACAATAAAAAATCAAACAACCCAATTACAAAATGGGCAGGGGACATGAACAGACATTTCTCCAAAGAAGATATAGGGATGGCCAATAGGCACATGAAAAGATGCTCATCATCACTACTCATCAGGGAAATGCAAATCAAAACTACACTAAGATATCACCTTACACCTGTTAGAATGGCAAAAATATCCAAAACCAAAAGTGACAAGTGTTGGAGAGGCTTTCGAGAAAAAGGAACCCTCCTACACTGTAGGTGGGAATGCAAACTGGTGCAGCCACTATGGAAAACAGTATGGAGATTCCTCAAAAAGTCAAGAATAGAAATACATTATGACCCAGCCATCCCACTACTGGGTATCTATCCTAAGAACCTGAAATCAGCAATTCCAAAAGTCCCATGCACCCCTATGTTCATTGCAGCATTATTCACAATAGCCAAGTCACGGAACCAACCTAAGTGCCCAGCAACTGATCATTGGATAAAGAAGATATGGTATATATATATACAATGGAATACTACTCAGCCATAAAAAGGACAAAGTCGTCCCATTCACAACAACATGGATAGACCTTGAGGGTATTATGTTGAGTGAAGTAAGCCAGACAGAGAAAGACGAACTCTGTATGACTCCACTCATAGGTGGCAGTTAACATATGGACAAAGAGAACTGATCGTTGGTCACCAGGGGAAAGGGGGGTGGGGGGAGGGCACTAGGGGTGAAGTGGTGTACCTCCAACATGACTAATAATGATGTTCAACTGTAATTTCACAAGGTTGTTAACTATCATAATCTTAATTTAAAAAAATAAAAGAGCCCTAATGTCTTCACAAGAAATGGACATGGAGGTCTAGAACAAGTACCGAACAGGGTTAGGTTTTAAACTTCGTGGAATGTGAGAAAATCACGTTGGGATTGTCAAGAATATGATGCACTGGGAAAAATAAATCATCCAAAGTACTGAATCGCACTAACTTTTTTTTCATTGACTAAGGTGATCACTGGATGTCTCTCCATCATTCTGTTAATGTGATCCATTATAATGATCAATTTTTTTGAATATGAAAACAACCTTGCCTTCAGGAACTCCACTCTCTTTATCATTTTTTGTGTCCATTTGCATTTCCCCAAGAATTTTCATTTCTTTATCTGAAGCGCTGGTGGATTTCCCTCATCCTCTTTCATTCCCTCCACCTTGCTGGAGTTTACCACGCATTCCGATGCAGACATCAGCATTGTCCTTCCTAACAGAGGAGTCTGGGATCAAAGAAACAGGCAAACTGGGAGACCGAGTTGGAGGATGTGGCATAGCTGTTAACAAGACCAGGAACCTCATGTTTCAAGAAAAGCCACAATCTGCTTCATGAACGGAGATGCACAACTGGTAAATGAATCGTAAGCAGAATGTAGCACAGTGAAGATGAGAAGATTAGTGATATTAAAGTGAACACATACATTGTGTTCAGATCCAATGACAACTCGTATCATTTGCAGTTCAGAAATTAGGAAAAGTAGTAGGATATTTCTTCAAAATGGTACTTTATTATCAGGATGAAGGCTAAAAATTTCAGTTTGGTGGCCTATTAATAAACACATGATGATTCTTTTTCGTTTTCCCTTATTTCTTACTTACTCCTATGTTGCTATGTTAGGCATATTTGAGTGCCGAGTATCTACTTAATGGCATATCAGAACGCCGTCCTTATGATATAAGCACAATCAGGTCAAAATTGTGTTGAGCTCTGTGGGGTCAAGAACACAAGACTGAGAGTCAAGGGACTGTGTGATAGGCCTACCTCTGCCACAAACTAGACATATGACCTTAGGCAAGTAAGTCACGTGGCTCTGACCCTACTCAGGCTTTGTCTGGAAGAGGTATGCCTGGGCCCACATAATCTCGAGGTTCCTCCATATTGCTTGAACCTGTTAAAAAAATTCCTGCTCTCCAAAAATTTGTGATCTAGGAGAAAAGTCAGACATGCCCGTGGATGATTCTGTTACCAAGCAAATGCTAAGAGAAGTTTAATAGAAGTGGAATGAAGTATTTGGAGAGATGGGCTTTGGACGTTTCTCTGAAATTCTCTTAAAAGGAGGCTTTTCTGGAATTGGACTTTAAGTCACGCTTAAGATGTTACAGAACTGTGGGGAAGGTGCAGAGTGAAGGAAAACCTTGATCAGAGCAGCAAAGCAGCGTTGCAGTGCTTAGCATCTTCAGAAGCGGTGAGTCACAGACGGTATTGGTGAGAAGTGAGACCCTGGGAACGTGCAGGTTAGAATGCCTGGACAGAACGCAGAGCTGGGGGTTGGCCCATGCTCTCAGTAATCCCATATTCAGAGACACTTCTGATGCTCTTTTTTGTATCAGATCCTACAGATACATATTATTTCTGCCACACTTGAACTATTAAAGTATTCAGTGGTCACTATTTTAAGTGGAACCATGCCTGACACTTCATAAATGCGATGTAAGTGTTTGGAAATAGAAAGTAAATAACTTCCCACTATGCCTGCTGCCTTTCTTGATATGCTTTGTGTGATTCTTAATTTTCCCTACATCATTTGAACATAGGAGGCAATAACATAGGAGACTGGAATTCTCGTCCCAGCTCCAGAAAAACGTCTTTGTTTGACCGATGGAGAATAAAGTTGCTTTATCTGTTGAGAAAGACATTAAAGATCACTTTGGTGCCTGCTAAGAGAGTTGCTCTGCAGCAAATTATTCTGTGATCACACATATTCATAAATTGGAAGCATATTTATCAGATTAAGATAATAAGAACAACTTATATAATACCTGTTTTGGTATAACTAAGATTATCTTTTTATCAGGGAAAAGATTATGTTTCCCTAGGTCTTTATATATAATTGTGTAATAACTATAAAATTGGATATCTAAGCACTCGTGTGTACCAAAGTATTCCTAGAATCAATCATTTGTAGTCAGGAAATGATGCCTCTGTTCTCAGGTGGATTTCTAGAAGATTAAGTCCAAGGGAGGAGCCACGCACAGTGATGGCTCCTTTCCTGCCCACTGAATCCATGCTCCTGGCACTCTCCCATCTGCCCACAGTCCCCACTTGCCTTCCTTCCACAGAAATTAGGAAAGAGGATGGGCAGCGGGTTCCAATGGCTGACAACCAAAATGTACTATGAAATGTAACTCAGGGTCTCTAATGTGACAGACACCTATTTACACTGAGAAGGCTGTGCTACTCAGGTTACGTGAACTTCTTGCGTATGCAATGTGAGGGTTATCTGCGGGAAGTTCAACTTCATAATGTGCCATGTCTGTGTGGGTATATTTGTTTGTTTTATGTACTTCAGGCTGATCAAAGTAAATAATAAACAAACTAGACTACGAAATAGAAATTCCCTCCAATTTCTTGCCGTTTTTTTTAATCCTGGTAACATTGGATTATGACATTATATAGCTTTCAGATGTACATCATAATATATTTCAAATTCTGTGTAGATTACATCATGTTCACCACCCAAAAACTAATTATAGTCCATGACCACACATGTGAGCCTAATCACCCCTTTTGCCATCCCCCCCCTCCTTCCCCTGTGGTAACCACCAGTCCAATCTCTGTGCTATGTGCTTTTGTCGTTGTTTTCATCTTTTACTTATGAGTGAGGTCATATGGTATTTGCCTTTCTCCATTTGACTTATTTCACTCAGCATAATACCTTGAAGCTTCATCCATGTTGTCACATATGGCCAGATTTCATCCTTTCTTATGGCTGAGTAGTATTCCATTTTGTATATATACCACATCTTCTTTATCCGTTCATCCTTGTTGGGCACTTAGGTTGCTTCCAATCTTGGGTATCGTGAACATGGCTGCGATGAACATAGGGGTGCGTGTATCTTTATGCATTTGTGTTTTCAAGTTCTTTGGATAAATACCCAGCAGTGGAATAGCTGGATTCAATGGTAGATCTATTTTTAATTTTCTGAGGATACTCCTTACTGCTTTCCATAGTGGCTGCACCAGTTTACACACCCACCAGCAGTGTACCAGGGTTGCCTTCTCGCCACATCCTCTCCAACACTTGTTGTTTCCTGTCTTGTTAATTATAGCCATTCTGACCGGAGTGAGGTGATATCTCATTGTACTTTTCATTTGCAATTCCCTGAAAGTTAATGATGCTGAGCATCTTTTCGTATGCCTGTTGGCCATCCATATATTTGCTTTGGAGAAATCTCTGTCCAGATCTTTTGCCCATTTTTTAATTGGGTTGTTGGTGTTTTTGTTGTTGAGATGTATGAGTTCTTTGTATATTTTGGATATTAACCCTTTATCTGACATATGGTTTGCAAATATCTTTTCCCGATTCTTGGTTGTCTTTTCGTTTTGTTGATGGTTTCCTTTGCTGTGCAGAAGCCTTTTAGTTTGATGTAGTCCCATTTGTTCATTTTTTCTTTTGTTTCCTTTGCCCGGTCAGACACGGTATTTGAAAATATGCTGCTAAGACTGATGTCAAAGTGTGTACTGCACATGTTTTCTTCTAGAAGTTTCATGGCTTCAGGTCTTACATTCAAGTCTTTAATCCATTTGGAGTTGATTTTTGTGGATGGTGTAAGGGAATGGTCTACTTTCATTCTTTTGCATGTGGCTGTCTGGTTTCCCACCACCATTTACTGAAGACACTCTCCTTTCTCCATTGTATGCTCTTGGCTCCCTTGTTGAATATTAGCTGTCCATAAATGTGTGTACTTCTGGGCTCTAGATTCTCTTCCATTGATCTATATGTCTGTTTTTGTGCCAGTACCATGCTGTTTTGGTTACTATGGCTTTGTAGTATATTTTGAAGTCAAGGAGTGTGATACGTCCAGCTTTGTTCTTTTTTTCTCAGGAATTCTTTGGCTATTCGGGGTCTTTCATTGTTCCATAAAAATTTTAGGATTTTTTGTTCTATTTCTGAGAAAAATGTTGTTGCAACTCTGATAGGGATTGCACTGAATCTATAGATTGCATTAGGGATTATGGACATTTTATCTATGTTAATTCTTCCAATCCTAGAGCATGGACTATCTTTCCATTTCTTTGTGTCTTCTTTGATGTCTTTCAACAATGTTTTGCAGTTTTCGGTGTACAGATCTTTCATCTCTTTGGTTAACTTTATTCCTAGGTATTTTATTCTTTTTGTTGCAATTGTAAATGGGATTGTATTCTTAATCTCTCTTCCAGCTACTTCGGTGTTAATGTATAGAACACAACCCATTTTTGTATGTTGATTTTGTATCCCGCGACTTGACTATATTCAGTTATTATTTCTATAAGTTTTTTAGCAGATTCTTTGGGTTTTCTATATATTAAATCATGTCATCTGCAAAGAGTGACAGTTTCACTTCTTCTTTTCCAATATGGATCCCTTTTATATCTTTTTCTTTCCTGATTGCTCTCGCTAGGACTTCCAATCCTATGTTAAATAAGAGTAGTGACAGTGGGCGTCCTTGTCTGGGTCCTGTTCTTAGAGGGATAGCTTTCAGTTTTTCTCCATTGAGAAGGATATTTGCTCTGGATTTGTCATTTGTGGCTTCTGTTATGTTGAGGTATTTTTCTTCTATACCCATTTTATTTACAGTTTTTATCATAAACGGATGCTGTATCTTGTCAAATGTTTTCTCTGCATCTATTGAGATGACCATGTGATTTTTATTCTTCATTTTGTTGATGTGGTGTATCACATTGATAGATTTGCGGATGTTCAACCATCCCTGCATCCCTGGAATGAAACCCACTTGATCAACATGTATGATCATTTTGATGTATTGTTGTATTCAATTTGCTAGTATTTTGTTGAGGATTTTTGCATCGATGTTCATCACTGATATTGGCCTGTAATTTTCTTTTTTTTGTCTCCAGGAATTTTTTCATTTCTCCTTTGATTTCTTCATTGACATAATTATTGTTCAGTAGCATTTTGGTTAATCTCCACATTTCTGTGGCTCCTCTGATTTTCTCCCTGTAGTTGATTTCTAGTTTCATACGTTTGTGGTCAGAAAAGATGTGTGGTATTATGTCAATCTTCTTAAATTTATTGAGACTTGTTTTGTGGCCTAACATGTGATCAATCTTGGAGAATGTTCCATGTGCATTTGAAAAGAATGTGTATTCTGTGGTTTCTGGATGGAATGTTCTGCATATATCCACTAAGTCCATCTGGTCAAATGTGTCATTTAAGGCCAGCGTTTCCTTATTGATCTTCTGTTTGGATGACTTATCCATTGGTGTAAGTGGAGTGTTAAAGTCCCCTACTATTACTGTGTTACTCTCTATTTCTCCTTTTATGTCTCTTCATAATTGCTTTATATATTTAGGTTGGGTCTATAGATATTACAAATGTTATATTTTCTTGTTGGATTGTTCTCTTAATCATTATGTAGTGCCCTTCTTTGCCTCTTGTTACAGTTTTTCTTTTAAAGACTATTTTGTCTGATAGAAGTATTGCTACCCCCTCTTTCTTTTCATTCTCATTTGCATGGAATATCTTTTTCCATCCTTTCACTTTCAGTTTGTGGCTGTCTTTAGGTCTGAAGTGTGTCTCTTGTATGCATGCATTTATATGGGTCTTGGATTTTTGTCCAGTTGACCGCCCTATGCCTTTTGATTGGAGCATTTAGTCTATTCACACTTAAGGTAGCCATTGATAAATATGTATTTATTGCCATTTTGTTCATTATTTTCTGGGTGTTTTAGTGGTTCTACTCTATTCCTTTCTTTTTCTCTTGCTCTCTTCCCTTGTGGTTTGAGGGCTTTCTTTAGTAATATATTTGATTACTTTTGTCTTACTTATTTGCTTACTTATTATAGGTGTCTGATTTGTGATTACCATAAGGATTCTATATAATATTCTATGTATATAACAGTTTATATCGAGTTGACAGACTCTTTGGCTAAACCTCTTTCTAAAAGCTCTAGTTTTTCACTCCCCTCCTCCCACATTTTATGTTTTTGAAATCATATCTCTTCTCTTGTTTTGTGTGTGTCTGTCCATTACTCTCTTATCATTGAAATACGTAATATTATGACTTTTGCCTTTTAACCTTCATATTATCTTCACAGGTGGTTGATCTGCTGCCTTTACTATATTTTCCCCTTTACCAGTGATTTTATTGCCTGGTATTTTGGGGAGTCTTTTGGATAATTTTTTATCCCTATTTGTGGTCATTGCTTTCCCACTTAAATGAGACCCTTCAGCATTTCTTGTAGAACTGGTTTCTTGGTGATAAATTCCTTCAATTTTCGCTTGTCTGGGAAGCTCTTTGTCTCTCCTTGCATTCTGAATGACAACCTTGATGGATAGAGTATTCTTGGCTGTTGGTTTTTCCTTTTAGCACTTTAAATATGTCATGCCAATTTCTTCTTGCCTGTAGGGTTTCAGCTGAGAAATACATTGATGGTCTTATGGGCTTTCCTTTGGATGTCACTTCTTGCACTTCTCTTGCTGGTTTTAGGATTCTCTCTTCATCTTTAATTTTGAACATTTTAATTATAATGTGTCTTGGCATGGGCCTCTTTGGGTTTATCTTGTTTGGAGCTCTCTGTGCTTCCTGTACTTGGATGTCTATTTCCTCCCTTACGTTAGGAAAAGTTTCAGATGTTATTTCTTCAAATAAATTTTCTGACCCTTTGTCTCTCTCTTCTCCTTCTGGGACACCTATAATACAAATGTTACTGTGCATGATATTGTCCCAGAGTTCCCTTAGACTGTTCTCATTCTGGCTAATTCTTTTTTCTGTTCAGCTTGGGCGATTTACTCTAGTCTTTCGTCTACCTTGCTGATCCGTTCTTCTGTATCCTCTATTCTGCAATTGAAACCTCCAGTGAATTTTTCACTTCCAGTGTGGCATTCTTCATTTCTGATTGGTTCTTTTTTATCCTTTCCAGTTCTTCGTGGATGAGCTCACTGTGTTCATCCAGTCTTCTCCCAATATCTGTAAGCATCCATATGACTTTTTGTTTGAACTCTTTGTCAGGTAGGTCACTTATTTCTGTTTCGTTTAGTCTTTTTTCTGGGGCTTTGTCCTATCCCCTTGGTTGGAATGTATCCCTTTGTCTCCTCATTATGCCTCTTTCTCTGTGCTTATGTCTATGTATTAGGTGAGTCGGCTATGTCTCCTGATCTTGGAGAAGTGCCGTAGGTAAGAGATGACTTTGCAGGCCCAGCAATATGCTTCCTTTTCATCACCTGTCTAAATGATACAGGAGTGACCCCCTTGTGGGCTACTTGTGTCCTTCTACTGTGGCAGGGTTGCTCTTAGTACAGGTACCCAAGAGGTCTAGTCATTCCTTCCCTGGCCAACTGTTTCTAAATTTGGTTTGGGGAGCCTCAGCACCATTGGCTACAAGGCTTAAGAGCACACTCCTGTTTCAGTTTTCCTCTTAATTGAGTAGGTACCCAGTGTAGCTGGTTGCTAGGCTCAGGGGCTTACAGTTGCTATAGGCCTCAGACCTGGAAGGCTGTTGTCAGTTCTCTTAGGAGTGTAGATGAGTGGGGCAGACCCCAGGCACAGGAGCACTCAATTATGTCAGGCTTTGGATGGTGGGGCTGATCCTTTTAATGGCTATTTCTGAAGACCAGGTCTTCTGCCACTGATACACCTCAACCCCCACTGGACCACACACCATCAACACAGTCCTGGTCCATGCACACTTCCCACCTCCCTGGATTGTAACCCAATGACCCACTGCAGTGGCCACCACCTCTCCAACAATGCCACCCACAGTTCACCTGGTCCTCACACAGGCCCTGCCCCACAGAGGCAGACGCACTCACCTGTCTGTAGAGGATCAAGGCCCCCTGTCAATGCAGGCCAAGTAGCCTGAGGGCTTGTTTTGGGGCATGGCCAGGGTCTCGGGTGGGGTGCCATCCCTGACTGAAGAGATTAAATCTGCCCTTTAAAGGGTGTGACAGACCCCAGGCTAACAGGCCAGTGGAAGAACTTCAATGGCGTCTGCCAGGGTCTGTGTCAGCACGCCTGGACTAGGTCACAACAATGGCCACCATCAATGTCTCAGTCTCCAGAGAAGTCTCACCTCTCACCAAGATGCACCCAGAGCCTACCAGGTGAGTCTCTTTTCACCAAAGGACTGTCAGCCTTCTATGTGGTGATTTTAGGTTGCTAAGATGGGTGACTTTGTGCCTGGGCCTTAAAGGGCTGGGTCTTTTCAGCTTCCATCTGGTATTTTTTCTGCAGGTGTCCTTGCTGCGCTTAATAGACAGTGAAGCCAGATAGTAAGACCCTCATCTCAGTTATGCTGAGTCTGAAGGATGCTTATAGTCCTCTCAGTTGTGCTGAGTCTGAAGGATGTTTATAGCACTATTGGCCCCCACTCTGGACCTCACTCCTTGAGGGACGGCTGCATAACTTAAGGTGGCTCCTGCCTGGCCAGATTAGGAACTCCACTGCTCCTGAAGTTGGCTTTTCCCTCTCCACAAGTAATTTCTGCCTCTTCTACCTTACTTGGGACTGTCCCTTTCTCTGGGTGTTCTTTTTATCCAGTTTTTAGTTTTCTATCAAGGATAATTTTTCCAAAAATAGTTGTAACCTGTTTTGATCATGGGAGGAGATGAGTTCAGAGTCTGCCAACACCACCATCTTGATGAGATCAAGTCTCCCTCCCCTTTCTGAGGCTGTTTTTCTCTCCTCTCCTTCCTAACAATGAAAACATGTGGGAGAGCAAAGCTGTGACTCAAGCCCACAGCAGATCCCAGGAAAATTTCCAAGACCCTAGAGATGCCCAAGGACCGGAGGAATGTTCAATGCAGGAAGAAGTGTCTTCATGGCACTCTGAGGATTAGCTGTGAATGATAGAATACTCTGGAGTGACAAGAACGAGGAAGCCAAAAGGCACCCAGTTCTGCCCACCTAGGACGAGATTCAGAGTTACCCCAAAGAGGGTGTCCCAGCCTGTAGTAGCCCCCAGGGAGGTATGATGGGCTGAGCAGTGTGGGGAAGGCTCCATTTCATCTGCAGCACCAATGGGGGAAGGGCTAACCCAGGGAAGAGTCACTGTTTTTGTATTACTCACACCGGATGAGTAGTTGGATGGACAGCAGTTAAGATCTGTGTAAGCAGAGTTAAGTCTATGATGGAGGCACGTGTTGAGGAAAACACGCACAAGAAAAACAGTGTCTCAGACAACCCCACTAGAACCACGCAATCCTGTTTGTTCTCTAGACAAACTGCAGAGGTTTGGAAAAGGCTAGGTCCTCAAACAAATCTTTGACCTGACTATGGAGCTACAGTGGCCACACTCACAGCTCTCCAGCTCCTGTTCCCCCTCACAGAGCTCACCTCTTGGCAGAGCAGTGACCAAGTAGGAGTCTGTGTATGAAAAAGGCTGTCTTTCCCTTCTGAGGTTGGAAAAACTCAGGTCTCCACCTCAGGTGTGTTTCCCCTTTACATTTACACAGATCACTTCACTTCTGACACTTACGATCACCAAATATGTGGGGTTTCTTCCCCCTACCAAGCAATTCTCCACGACACCAGCTGAGTGCTCTAGAGTTTACCTCCATTCTGACACTGTAATGTCATATCCCACAAGTTTAGGGCTCAGTCTCCAAAGACTGCTCCCACCCTACTTCAGACACAAATCACAAATAGTAGGTGCCCAGGTTACCCACAACTTCCATCCAACTTCATTAAAAATTGGAGGTTCTCACGACCCCCTCCTTGGGTTCCAGTAATTTGCTACAGCACCTCGCATAACACAGGAAAACATTTACTTAACGTTTACCAGTTTATAAAAGATAGGATAAAGGGTAGAGATGAACATCCAGATGAAGAGATACGTGGGTCCTGGTCTGAGAGGGTCCTGAGCACAGGAGCTTCTGCTCCCATGGTGTTGGAGTGCATCACTCTTGGAACACAGATGTGTTCACCCACCTGGAAGTGCCCCAAACCCCGTACTTTTGAGATTTTGTGGAGGCTTCCTTATGCAGGCATGGACAATATTAACTCAATTTTCAGCCCTTCTCCCTTGACAAAGGAATGAGAGGGTGGGACAAAAAATTCCCAGCGTCTACTCGTGACTTGGTCTTTCTGTTGCCCAGTACCCATCCTGGAGCTATTCAGGAACCCACCTAATCAGAATTTCAGCTCACATGACCCACACAGGGCTTCTGGGTGGGCCACACAGGCGTCTAAACTCTGGAGAGTTAAGACAGGCTATTTTAGGCAGAATAAGAAGAAATTGGGTGAAGACTGCATAAGAGATTAAAGAAAATGAGAAAATTCTTAATTCTTGGGTTTGAAAATACTGAATTAGTCTGTGCAAATATGTGTCTGTGTGGGAATATGTAGGTATGTCTGTGTGTGTGTACATGTCCAGCGTGTCCCATAAGTCTTTGTGAAGCTTTTCTAACTTCATAAGTATAAATGCTACTATCATAGAACACAGTACTGGGAGGTTTACTTACTTACATTTTTCTTATATTTAGTTTAAATAATAAATGACTACTTTGAATGTTTGTGTCAGTTGTTCTCAGTGAAGATGGCAAATGTTGATGGAAAACACAACAATATTAATATCCAAAAGTAAATAAAGTATACACTAAAGTTCGACTTCTGGAATGACGAAACGAAAAACTTACTATGTGGACAAATGGAGTTGAGATTTGCACAACATGGATGAACCTGGAAGGCGTTATGCTCAATGAAACAAGCCAGTCAGAGAAAGACAAGGTCTGCCGGGTGTCACTGACATGTGAACTCGAAAAACAATAAAAGAAAGGTCAACTCATAGAAACAGAGAGTAGAAAAGCAGTTTCCAGAGCTGTGAGGTGGGAGGAATAGGGAGAGGCAGGTAAAAGGGGACGATCTTTCGGCTCTGAGATCAAGAAGGTCTGAGGATCTCATGTCTGACGTGGTGACTAGAGTCGAGAACACTGAATTGTGTAATTGAGATCAGCTAAGAGAGCAGCACTTCAGTGTCCTCACACACACAGAGTCAACATGTGAGGTGAAAACAACAGAGTTGAGGACAGAGGAGAATCAGGGTATGAATCCCTGGGAACTAGATCAAATTCCTGGGAGAACTTCAGACTTTCAAAGGCCATGAGATACCTGGCTTCAAACCAAGAATGCAGGAGATGCAAGGAGCCGGGTGACATGTGGCTTCCAATTGGAAGGAATAGAAAACTAGCAAAGGTCTAGAAGGCCCAGGAGGGTGGAGGGAGGCAGTTGTAGGCCAGTTGGTGGGGGAGGGTCTATGGTTCAATCTGCTTCCCTGCTGTCCCTTCCCCCCCTCAGGATCCCTTGTGACATGGCCACAGTTCCATGATGAGGGTGTGGGGTTCTAATCTCCTAGTCACTCGCAGTGCTCAGTTGCCTGAGAGCAGAACTATATTTGAGATATGGAAACTCCTATGTTGTACCTAAAAAGCGTTGTTGCTACCTGGTTGAGCTCCAGTTCCGCTTCCTGGGTGATTGGGACCATCATCCCCAACCTGTGTGGACTGGGGCTCTTCCTCCTGTTCCTTCCCTCCCTCCAGAGGAATTCATCCTTACAACCACCTTACAAAAGGAGAAAGGTCAGGAAGGTAAGAAATCCTGGACTGAGACC
The DNA here is from genome assembly GCF_021613505.1 of Equus quagga. Lineage (NCBI taxonomy): Eukaryota > Metazoa > Chordata > Mammalia > Perissodactyla > Equidae > Equus > Equus quagga. The sequence continues at coordinate 72,954,785 of NC_060269.1, forward strand.
CACCAGAAGATGAGTCTCTCTTCTTTTTTACTATGATTTCCCCTTCTCTGAATCAAGTAGAGGGACTCCAGGGATGAGAAAGAATAGAACATCATCATTCTAGGGACAAGCCAGGCTAGGTGGGCAGGGGTGAGGGTGGGCACAAAGATTTCCATCCAAAGATCTCGGAGCAGGACTCCCGGTGTGGCAGAGGGCTCCAGGGAAAGTCCCCAGGCCAGTGACCAGTGGCCAGGGATGGGATGCTGAGTAGGATCTGTGGGAGGACAGGCCCTGAGCACTGGTTCCCCAGCTGCCTTCCTGGGGCAGGTGTCTCAGGTGGGCCTTTCCTCTATCGTGGCTGATCTGAGGGCAGTGCTGAGCCCCCGAGGGCCTCTAAGCAGGACCTGGAGTGGGGCTCTGGCCTAAGCAACCAAAGTCCTCCCTGAGGAAGCTCATAAGATTCTGTACATCTGAGAATATGTGTGTTTCTTGAGCAGAGAAACCGTGAGAGAAGATCCATGCTGGTCCCACATGGGGACCTTCTTATGATCCTCAAAGAAGGAAGACAGCAAGTGTCCATTTTGTGTTCAATTATCCACTTCAAAAGTAATTAAAAGGGAAGAAACACCCCAGAGCCCCAGGAGTTCAGTGTAGACAGTCATCTTGCTCACAAGCGCTGTATGTCTGCAGCTGGTCCAGAGAGAGAAGAGGGAGCCTTGGGTCTCAGCCCCCACAGTTTCTTGATTTTTCTCTCATTTCAGTGTCAAGTGGAGCCGAGAGGGAGGAGCAGCAGGAGCAGGAAGAAAAGGGGAGCTTTGAAAGGTAAGCTTCTGCCATTCAGCCCTATGCCCCAGAGCTGGCCTCCATCTGCTGTCTCTGAGCGCCCAGGTCCATGGGCTCGAGGATGCCAGCAACAGAGCCTGTCCCTCAGGAAACAGAGCCCTCAGGGAGGCACCCGGGAAGGAGACGAAAACCTGAGTACTTGCCAGATTCTGTGCTTGGAACTAAGGCCCAGGCCAGCAGGCGTCTGGAAATGGGTGTTGCCCAGCAGGGGCATGTGGGCTGTGGTGGAGGTTGAAGCACTTGGTCAATGACAAACTTCAACCCGTCAGCAGCCTTGCCATCCGCATCAGGGATCCCGTGGCCTTGGGCACTAGTGCCTGGGCTCCAGAGTCTGACCTCAAACAGTCTCCCCTAAAGGCACATTGCACGCAGCTTCCTGTAACAGCCCTAGGCCCCCGCCTTCAGCGCTGTGACCCAGTGTCCTAATTTCTAGCTTACAGAGCTGGCTGGAAGGACCTGGCAGAAGTGCGGGGCCTGATGTCCCTTTCACAAAGGCAAGGAATCTTGCCCTTCTTTCCTGGGCTTCTTCCTCCCAGTGTCTCTGATGTGCCCCAGGGCTACAGGCAGCTTGGGGCTGAGCTGGGAGGTGAGCCATGGGGCAGAGGGTGGCAAGAGGCCTGGGGTGAGGGACAGCAGGAGAATTCGGTGAAGTGAAGCTAGGGCAAGGGAAGGCCATGGGTCTCAAGGGGCCACCCCCACCTGGCCTGCTCTGCAGTCCCAGGGCCCTCTGCTCATGGCTACAGCTTGTGCATCTTGTTTCCCGCAGCTACCTGGGGAGGCTGTCTTGTAAGGGATGCTTCCATCGCTTGTCATCTCAAGACTCCCCTGGCGAAGCGTGCAAGACAGCATCTGCTAGAGTCCACCAGCCATGCGGGAAGCCTGTGGAAGGTGCTTCTCTCACCACGAATCCAGCACTTTCCCTGGCTCTTCTGGCCTAGTGCACTCTACCTTTGGCCTCCACTCTGCCTGCAGAACCTCCATCTGCCTTGACCAGAACTCCACTAGGCCCTGTTGCCACGAGCTCAGCTCCAGCTCACTTCTGTTTCCCATCTACCAACTCAGGCCATGGCCGCATGACCTGTCGCATTGAGTTTCTCAGCAAATCTATGAATTATCCATTTGTTGGTTTGAGTCAAGGGTGGAGGAAATGTCCTGTAGAAAGTTCCAAGCATGCCAGGTCTTCGTTTTCTTATTGGACATGGGCTAGTTTAGGAGCATCGTGTGATGGAGCATAAAGCGTGGACTTTGAGTACAACCAGGTCTGGGGCTGAACACAAGCTTAGCCATTCGTGAACTGCCTGACCTAAGACATGTTCTTAACCATTCTGAATTTCAGTTTCTCAATCCGGGTAAAGAGAATAATAAGATTTACCACTAGGAGTTATAGGATTTAGTTTCTTTTCTGGTTCTCTGATCTACTCTGTAATTTTGGCAAGTCATGTGACCTCTTCAGGCCTACTTATCTTTGAGTGAAAATGAAGGTCTTAGTGTTTCTCCACAGGAATATGATTTTCTCCCATCTGGGGGCATCTGGAAGAGTGTGTGGTGTTTGTTGATTGTCATGAAACTAAGGGAATCAAGAACGTAAAGTGCCCTGTAAGGGGGAGGACAGTCCCATACAACAGAGAATTGTTCCATCAGAAAATCAACGTAGCCCTGTTGTGAAACCTAATTAGATCATCTCTGAAGTCCTTGTCACCTTAACATTTCATCATTTTACTCTATGTCATTGTTTCCTTACAATTACAATGGATGAAGTAGATAATTAAATGCTATGAGCCACCCTGCCACACATGAGCATGTTTATCAAAATGAAGGATGGTGGAATAAAGAACTGGCTTTTTTTAGGTTGGAGTAAAGGGCTCAAGGCAAGTCTCAGAGCGTGTGAGACAGAAGCTTCCCTGGAAATAGTTCCTAAAGTGCTCACTGTGGAAAGTAAAGGAAACCCACATTTCATGAGCAGAGTTGCAGGTACTCTGACATGGGTTATCCCACTTAATCCACACAGCAATCCTATGTGATGTGTCTTATTTTCCTCATTTTACAGATGAAATCTACTCATAGCTCCAGGGAATTTTTTTTTCCAATCTGGGTGACTTGAATTGTGTGTGTGTGTGTATTTCAAAAGTCATGGAAAAGTACAACATAGAGAATAGATAAAAACACTACACATTGTTCTGGGTGCCCCCAATCTGCCTTTATGTCACATGGCCCAGCACCCCTCACCACCACATGTGGGTTCTGAACACCTCCACTTGTCAGCATCCAGGCCTAACTGACCTGAGGCATTGGAGAAAAGAGACCGTCTTTCCTCTGCCTCTGCTAAGACCCACCTCTTACGCTCCCACCTCCTTCCCTGGGACTGACCTCTTTCCAGGATGACTGGTGGTCAGATGGTCCGTTCCTTTCAGGGGAAACTCCAACCTCCACCCCCCAGGAGTGTAGTTTTGTTCTTTAGTCCCAAAAGACGTCAGAACACATTTCTATATCAGCAGGTCTGCCAAGTAGGTTATTCAATCTTTAATAACACCACGTGGGGTCAGCCACAATCCCATCCAGGTCCCTTTGCTCCAAGCAAAGTTCCTTGGCTCTGTCTCTGCTCCAGCATAAGGAAAGAGAAGATTGTGGCTTGTGTGTATTCCCAGACTCTTTGGGATCTCTGCTCCTGACCTGGGAGCAAGAATACATATTGTTCCAGTGTTTGGAGCAGTGACATGCAAAACATCATGGCCCAGATGTGGACCTAGAAAAGCCCCACTGAAGCAAAGATAATGGGTGGTAAGACAGCTCTGCCCACAGTGATGGTCCTTGTGTACATAATTAGACAAATGGTTCAGTTTATACCTCTCCATTCCAGAAGAGGGTCTTCGCTCCACCTTTCTTTACTAAAGCCTGTTGTGACTAGTTCCCCCAGAACAAAGGAAAAGCCAACTCAACAAATTAAAACTCAGGAGACTGAAAACAACAAGATTTTCGAGTTTCAGCTCACCAAGTGTTCAAACTTTGGACTATAATATCAGTCAAGATCATTTGTTACAATCCCACAAACACACACTGATTGCCCGTTAAGTGCCAGGTACAATGCCAAGTCTTAAAAGACAAAAATAATTATGAAAAAAGGACTCCAGACTCAGGAATAAACATGTATAGAAACTCAGTCACAAGATCCTGATAAACACACTCTAGCAACAAACTCTTACTGCTGTACATCTCTTTGTCAAGCCCAAGAGTGTTGATCCCAGTAAACCGAAGTCATCCCTGATAGGCATATTTAGAAAAGGAGGAATGGGGTGGAAGTGGGATAGTTGAAAATGGAAAATGAAGGTAAATCGTAGAGCATTTCTGCAATGAAGCCTCGGGAAGATAAAGAAAGCTGAGAGAAGGCTACTTCCTTAGGATTGTACTCTGGGATCGTACAGAAGCAAGGGACTGAGACATCCATAAGAGGGCTTGACAGCCAGGGCTGAGCAGAGACACAAGGCACCCTGGGAAGGCCGACAGTGTAGCACTTCTTCAGATCAATGTTATTTTTAAAAATGGCTCAACATGTATTTAGTGAGGTTAGGGTTAGGGGCTTTTTATTAGTGAAAGTGCATATAATTCCTCCTCCTCCTCCAGCTCCTCCTCCTGCTCTTTCTTCTGCTTCGCTTGTTAAATAATTCAGTCCTAAAGCTATCCGGTGAGGCAGGACAAGGTAGGCTTCCTCACCATTGGGGTAAGAGCCATAATAGCCCCAAGCAGGATATCAGAGCTCACAAGGAGAACACAGTGTCACACATGGGGACAGCCCACTAGGACACATCAGAGCTCTAGCATGAGGAAGACGGCGCCCCCACAGGAGAGGTCCCAGGTAGGGGTTTGGGGCAAGCGTGAGAGGATGAAAGGCAGCCTGGCAAGGGCTGTCAGCACTCTGGGACTAAGGAGGGCATCTGGGCAGAGGAAAGGATGGCAGCAGAGATGCTAGATTGGTTACATACAAGAGAATTGATCAAAAGAGGAAATAAAATAAAGATAATGGAGCCAGGCTTCTCATGCAGAAGAGAGGTACACATATGGGAAGGAATGCCTGAACCCTATGGTGATGGATTGGAATTGGAGGTATTGGTGTGAAGTCATGGTTCTCAATAGATATAGGTAGATACATATAGACATAAGTGTGTTTGCATACATACATATATCAAGAAGGAGAGAATCCATCCACCAAAAAGGCCTGGGAGCAACAATACACTAGTAGCAATGAGCACACTTAGCACCCAGATCTTGAATCCTAAACACCATTCTCCACTCAATGGAACCAGGGCTCCTTGAGAGGAAATGACTGACTCCACCCCGGGGCAGGGAATGTAAAGATGAGCCTGGACCATGTTATGACAGAAAGCAACAAGTGCTCACAGAGTGAGGGACATGGCAAAAGGACACAAAAGCCAGCCTGAACGGGGCCCAAAAACAAGAACAATTTATCAAGATAAATTATGGTAGTAATCGATTATTACCCAAACACATGAGCCCATATTCATATTGAGAAAACAGTCAATGAATTCTAAGATGAATGAGATACAAGATACACACATAGTTTCAGAGTCTCTCCTCACAAAATACTTAATAATTACAAACGGGAAAAGACAAGTCTCAGAGGTGAAAAAGTTCTCTGTGTTGCACTTGCAATTTTTCTGTGTGATTGTTTCAAAATTACATATGTATTTTAAAATTTCTTGTAGAAATACTAATTCTGATTGAAACAGAGTCAGTGGTCTGAAAAAATTAAAAAAAAAACATTTCCAGCTTTTCTTGTAGCTCTTTCTTTTTGGAATTTTCTAATCCTGGTCAATTATTGGGAGGGGTATTCAATAACAAAAGACATCCATCATTTATTCCCTCCACAGGAAGGTCCCCGTGCCAGGCTTCACTCAGTTTCAGAATTCCAGTTGCCTGGGACTGCTGACTTTCAAACTGGATGAGACTGCATTTGGGCATTGAAAAAATATTTGGAAGACAAGGCTTGGCACTCAAGTTACGTTATTTCTCCTCAAGGGTGCTGTTTGTGGGCAGAACCAATCTACCATTGTACTGCTGTATTCCTCTGCTGCTTAAGCCCAAGATCCCTGCTCCCACCATCCCTCCCCAGGCTCTATTGTGGGCATCATAATTGGAATTATGGCTGAGTGTGAGAAATGACTCAACAGTCCTGACTCGCATACCGTTTCAATAGACACACAGACTCAGAGGAAGGAAAATGCCTCTTACTGTAGACGCTATCTCAGCAAAGCCAAACAAATTTGCATGCATATTGTTGCAAGTGCAAAGGAGAGAGACCTGAAAATGTTTCCATCAAGCAAGGGGTTGCACATTTAAGTTGTTTGTAGCAGGGGCCAGCCCTGTGGCACAGCGGTTAAGTTCACACATTCTGCTTCAGTGGCCTGGGGCTCGCTGGTTTGGATCCTGGATGTGGACCTACACACTACTTGTCAAGCCATGGTATGGCAGGCGTCCCACATATAAACTAGAGGAAGACTGGTATGGATGTTAGCTCAGGGCTAATCTTCCTCAAAATAAATAAATAAATAAATTCTTTGTAGCATATTCATATTACTATATTAAGATGTGTACAATGCCATGGATAATCCCTCTCAGAGCCGCCATGTATGGTTGGGCCTATTGTGTCCTGCGCAAGGGCACCTGGCTGATTAAGGCTGTGTTCACTCAGAGAAAGAGCTGTATTTTAAATTTTGCATGGAGGAGCTGTATGGCCCAGCTGCAGCCCTGAACGTATTATCTGTACTGCTCTAACTTAGTGAACAACAAAAAAATTGTATAAGAACCTTGATATGTTCACTTCTGACTCCACTCCCTCAACTCTTTAAAATCTTGTTTTTCACCCAGAAATTCTCTTTCCTTGTAGGGTGTCAGCAACCTCATCCTTCCAATCTTGGAAGACTGGAGAAACAGTACAACACGATACTTGCAGAGTTAAGCTTGTACAGAGAACTAGGTGACTAGAAAAGAACAGGCAAGAAGATTGGCTTAAATTTCTAAATGGCAGTGACTTTAAACTTGTCTGTAACATTTTGCATAAGGCAGAAGTGTAGAACTGGTGAAGGTGGATTCTCTTACCATTATTTGGGTAAAGTCATATTCAATATCACCACAGTGAAGAGATAATTCTGTACTCATTATAAAAATTTTACCCAGCTTATGTTTCCATCTAGTTCCACAGAGAAAATTAATATCTGTTGCGTAAGTCCCTGGGGAAAAAAATTCTGGAACAATGACTTTCTCCTGCTAAAGCAAGTTCATGCTGGAGGTGTCATACTACAGAGGCTTTTAGTAAGAATTACTGTTGGTGGAAAATTCCCCTTAGCCCCTTTTCAAGTGGAATTTTGTAAAAAAGGAAGCAAGAGACAATATTCTCACTGACAAGCCTGTTCAGAAAGACAGGTAGACAAATTACTAATTATATAATGATTAGTGAGTCGAAGTATGCATTCCAAATCAAGTTTTAAGTCAAGGTACAGTACTGAAAAACTGTAAATCGCTCGTTGGCTCACCACGTGGTTTGACTCGATAACGAGACTAGTTCGAATTTCTTTTTAACGTTATATTATTTTTAAAAAGTTGCTTTTTAACAGTAATCCAAATAACTCCAGTATGTCTTATGCTGAGATTTTTAATTAATTATTGCTTTATTATTAATATTTCAAAATCATATGAAACAGTATAGAGAATGACATAATAAACACATAATCCCTCTCACGCAGCTGTAACAAATATTTTGATTTTGCCATATTCACGTCATTTTTTTGGTTAAAGAAGTGAAATTTACCAATGTGGCCACTGTCCTTTACATGGCCTCATCCAATGCCATTCCCTCTCTCAGACCCAGAAGAAACCACTATTCAGAAGCTGGAGTCTTTTCATTCCAAGCATGTTTTTATACTTTTACCTGCTATGTACATAAACAACATAATTCTATAACTTGGGGTTTTTTTCACTTAACATTATATTTGTAATATTTTTCTATATTGATATACATACTTCTAAGTCATTCATGCTGATTACTGTAGGGTATGTCAATAGTTTACCTACCCATTCTGCTACTGAAGGAAATTTTAGTTTTTTGCAGTTTTTCACCATTAAAACAAGACTGTGATGAATATTCTCATGCATTTTTCCTGAGGCACATGTATGAGAGTTTTTCCAGAGAGATCTATCCATTCCGTTTGCTCTTCTATGAAGCTTGCTTAAGTATGACAGATTTGTATAGCTGTAGCTAGCGCTAGAGGTTGCTGAGAAATTCTTCTCTTTGTGGAGGAAAATATAACTGTCAGGAAGGAGTCTCAGGGTGAGCTGGGCCTCTACCACATGCACCGGCTGTTATAGAAGCCGGCCTCACTCGGGGGAACAGCACATACCTTCCAGCCCCATCCTCCTCCACAAGGAGAGCTACTACATGCAGGGCATGCAGCTCTCACCCTGCAGATACCCAGGAGGGTGCTTATAAAATCTGGAACAGACTGATGAGAGCATTGTGGAAAGGATATATGCATATGACAAATAGCCAAAGCTGTTTCGGAGGTTTAAAGGTGAACGCGACAGCTGTGGTGCCTTGCTTAGTGGTCCGCTAAAGATTTCCACATCTAATCCTTGAGACCTGTGAATATGTTTCCTCACATGGCAGAAGCGACTTTGCAGTTATGATTAAATTAAGAACCTTGAGAAGAGGTGATTATCCTGAATTATCTGGAAGAGGAGTGGGGTCCAATGCAGTTACAAGGGTCTTCATAAGAGGGAGGCAGGAGGATCAGAGTTAGAGAGACACCGGAAAATGCTAGGCTGCTGCCTTTGAAGCTGGAGGAAGGGGCCATGAACCAAGAGTGCAGGCTGCCTCTAGAAACTGGAAAGGGATCTTCCCCTAGAGCCTCCAGAAGGAACACAGCCTTTCCAACACCCAGGGAGACCCATTTTTGACTTCTGAGCCTCCCAAACTGTGAGATTATAAACTTACGCTGTTTTAAGTCACTGAGTTTGCAGTAATTTGTTACAACAGGAGTATGAAATGAACAATGCCAAAGGTGGATGAAGACCCACCTTGTGGATAATCACAAAGTGGAGGAACAGCACTCTTTATGGATCCTGAGAACAAAGCTGGCTGACATGAAGCCTGACCTTTAGAATATGTGGGTATAGTTGGTTGAAGTAAATCAACGTGCTGCTTGTGTTGACTTTCCCTTCTGGGAATTGGAGGAAATTCCTTCTGGCATCACTTGGCTGCCTAGTCAATCCCTGATTTTAGAATCCAAGACAGTCTTCTCTGTCTCCCTGTTCTGTGTCTGAGGACTGCTCCCTGACCTTCATCCAGCTGGGATCCTACACTCCAGCCCAAGTAGGTATGTGCAGACCTCACTTTGGGCTGGACCTCCTCCTGGTTAGACCCCTGTCTGTGCCCTCTCACTTTGATTGGACCTCTGGACGTTGACCGCTGGCCTGTTCTATCTGAGCATGTGTGTGCTTTATAACAAATCTAGATCTTACTGCTCCAATTGCCTGGACTTCTGACCTGTTTTTATTTGTCCTCCAGCTTGCTCTGACCTCTGAGACCTATGTCTTGACCTGACAGTCAAGCCTTTTCTAATTCTGTGACTTTTATACAAAGCACACTTTCTAGCTAGTTCTTCCACCTGCTTAATTTAGCATCCCCACATTAAAAAGAGGGTCTTTCTTTTCTGCAACCTGAATAGAGGAGAAGCCGCCATGAATCAACAACCTGTTCCAGAGCCAGGAACTGTGTTATAAAGCTCTATACACATATGCCATTAGATCCTAAAAGATCCCAGGGTATATCAAAGCTCAGAATATCAGTGCCCCAGGCATATATTTCTGGAAAATACACCTTCTTTCTTTCAGAGAACTGCTCCCCACCACCCCATTAAGACTATATTGATATGGCAGATGTGGCTAATCATAGTTGTCCACTCTCCAGGCCACAGTAGTGGCAGTGAGCTGAGCTGGTTAAAAAACCCCACTCACCAGCCCACCAAGATTGAGTAGATGACCTCAACTCAGGGGCTAATTATAGTCCTTATCCAGAATGGTTTTCATAAAACATTAAGGGGCAGGAGAACTTTCCTGGGAAGCAGGTGAGGGGACAAGCTAAGAGGTGGGAGCCAGGTCTCTACTCTCATAGGGGAGAGTTGGCTGAAGAGAATGAAATAGACCCAAGGACACAAGAGTCACACAGAGAAGATAAACTTTGACAGCATTTAAGTCCCAGGAGACAGACAGTGCATAGTATTTTCATGTGTGGACTTGGAGTCAGACTGCTTAGCTAACCTTGGGAAACAGCCTCTCTCAACTTGAGTTTCCACTTTTGTAAAAAGAAGATAATAATAATAGCACTTAACTCATGGAGCTGTTGTAATTGAACAAATTAATACATGTGAAGCACGTTGAACAATGCCTGGCACATGGTTGTCTCACAATAAATATTAACTATTATAAGCTACTCCAGTTGTCCAGGAGGCTCTCTCCACCCTTGGCCCTCCTTTGATTTGGTCACCCGAGCAAATGGTTTCCACTTTTTGCCTAAGCTAGTGTTGGGTCTCTATGACTTGCAACCTGGAGAGTCCTGAAGAATGTAGTCATTATTTCCCTAAATTCCTGAATTCCATGAGATGCTCCAGGAGTAAATGTTACCATAAATATTTTTGGGCAACTCTTGGATATTCATTGTGTTTTAATTTATATATTGCTCCCCTCTTTGATAGTCTCATTATATTTTAATATATTAAAGGCTCTGAGCAACCCTACAATTAAAAAGGCAGCTGAACTTTATTCAACCTAGCACTTCCCAAACTTATTTAACTTCAGTTCTCTTTTTTTTTTCCTGTGATCTTTCTTTCCTGTTCTACAAAACTAGCATTCCACAGAACACACTTTGGAGTGATAACATAGACATGATAAAACTGAAGAATCTGCTGAGTAACAAGTTGGATCAAGATCTATTTGAATCTAAAACGTAGGCTCTTTCCACATTCCATACACATATACACAAACACAACACCGATATCATTAATCTTTTGGATGGTTAGACTTACTGATCTTGAGTTTGCTTTTCCATTTTAAGTGTTACTTTCCCGGAGAACAAAGTTTTAAGTGCTTATTCTTGCAGATTCATATATACCAGGCAAAATTAAGCAGAATTAAATTATTTTTAAGACAATTTGGAATAAAAAGCATCAGACATGCAATGGTCTCGTCTTTGAAAAATTACAAGAAAGATGGCTTTTCTTTTCTGGTTGCCAGAGTCGATTGTGGAAGAAGTTTGGGAGATGTTTTCTTTCTAATTCACACTGTCAGGTACCTTTGTCTCCATTTGTAGGATGGCCAAATTATTGCACAAGTACTCACATGTCCCCCCCGGGCCAAATTCTAGCTTCTGATTATTCAAAGCTGTGTGTCTTGAACTATAGGTCTAATCTGGACAATGAATATTATTATTGTTATTATTATTATACATTGATATTAATCGTTGGTCCCTAAGAATTGTCAGAGGTGACTTTTGGACCAAGGAAGAGACCTGGTTTCCTCTGGCAGCCTTACAATCTAAATTAGCTGAATTGTATAACAGTTTTAGGCATCTGATATGGGACTTGCCAAATTTCATGGCTTCAGGCACACGGAATGCATGTCCCCGTTCCAGGGCAGCTAAATATTTTTCCAAATCAGTACATAAAACAAACTCCCTGACCTCAACTTACTTCCTGGCACCTGGAGTCCTGAGTAGCTGATGAAGAGTGTCTGTCTGCTATCAAGTGACAGGACACATTCAGACTGGCTCCTGTGCTCAGGACCATGTGGTACCTGATGCTGTCTCCATCCTCAGAGCTAAGATTTTGGCCACAACTTAAAGATCTAAGTCCAGAGGGCAGTGGGCCAGGGTTAGTTACCATTAAATGCCATTGAATCAGCCTTGAAGAGCAAGTGTGGCTTCTTAGAGCATGAGGCAATGTGGTGCAGCTGGAGGCCAGTGAAAGCCAGTGATCACAGACCCCAGGCAAATCACGTCTTGAACGTCATGTCTGAAATGGAGAAGTGGCTACATCTCTGTCTTCAGTAAATATTATGCACAGATGTTAGACCTTTCAGAGCCAACCAAGTAGGGAGTAAATCCATCAAAGGGAACGTGAAGCTTCTAACTTAAGGGCTTCTTTGGATGGACACCTTAACTAATCGACAGTGACATCTACTGACTGTGTTAGACACTGCCACCTTACAGATAAAATAAGAATCAGCTAAGCTTTGAAGACTCAAAGGAATGTTAAATGAGGGGGGTGGAAATTCCCATAGATGGGAGAAGGAGAGATTAATAGCAAAAGGGAGATCACAGAGATTGAAAAGCCTTATTGAGTATTATGGACAATAAAAATGGATTTCATAATGTCACAAAGTCCTCTGAGTCTCTTCCGGGATAGGTATTCTGAATCTACTGGGTACTGTGTTAGAACCTTTCTATATTCTTCAGCTCATTCCGATGGCATTTACCTTGAGGTGTTCTCTTTCCAGTCAATTCCATTTGCCTTTTAGACTCTTCTGCATTTGCACTGATGTACGTACGCATGATTTTATCACCAATTTCTCCTGTCCCTGCCGCATCCTCCTGCAAATGAGCCATATTTGATCAAGAAGCCTGGGTTCCTACCTCTTCTTCTTATTGAGTCATCTAAATAGCTTTCCTCCTGACATCTCCTACTGAACCCGGGGAGCCATGCAGCTGCATTCTCCCCTCACATCCTACTTTGTATAGCTGTGAATCAGCCAGCGGCTCAGGTCCTAAAAGACACACAACCCCACTTTGTCCCAAACTGCTCTACACCTAGCAGCCACCCTTCTCGCCACCCAGGCCACCAAGCTGGCTGTGCTACTGAAGTGGGCTTCTTGAGGGAACCGTTTACCCCCTGTGGGTCCTGATTGCAAACCCTCAGAAGGCAAGAAGGGCATCACTTTCCCCTTCTCCATCCCTCATGAACTGCCTGCTGTACCGCTATGCATACAGGTGGCCCTCAATAAATGCTTGCTGTATCAGTGAATGATTGAGAGGCTTGTTTTAATTCAAGGACATCCGTGGATTGAAAAGGTTTTGCTCATGGGTATGGCCATGACCAAATATTCAAAATTGGAATCATGGAAATTAAACATTTTCAAGGGAAAAATTGAATCTGTCTTCCTGGCCTTTTCTATCATTGTCTGTTTTAAAATAAAATCCTTTTGAATATTTGTCTCAACTAAGATCAGAACACCAGTGCTCTAATTTTCTGTAATTTTCTCTTTAAGGAACAGGGGTTAAGTTCTTCAAGGGAATGCTCAAAGAATCCTGTACACTGAGAGTCAGGAGCTGAATGTGGAATTGGCATCACCTCCCATATCTCACATGGGGGACGTGCTCCGAGGAGCGATGGCAGAAGGCTGAGAATTACAGGTTCAACTGATTTAGGAAAACAAATGGAACCTTGGTTTTTGCTGCTAAAATTCTCGTTTGCTAGAGTAAAACATTTTCTATCAACTTTTTATTTGGTAGATAAAATGCACATATGAAAAACAGTACTTTTTAAATGTCATCTTAAAGATTAGATGATCATAGGTGTAAATAGAGGTTTCAGTCCTTTCATCGTTGCTGTGCAACTATGGGGAAGCCTAGAGGGATTTCAGGATGGGTTTTCATTTTGTCTGAGGTTGGTTAGTAACTGTGCAAAAGTAACTCTCCAAGCAAGATCTGATATAATTCAGTGGTCTGAACCCTTTTGACATCTTTAGTGGGGGCACTGGATGTCTGTCATTTGGAAGGAAGGATGATGCAAGAGTGAACAGAGGGAATAAAGAAGAGATCATCTAGGACCCAGATAGAAAGATGACATGTAAGCAATTTATCCAACAAGGGGGGCCTAGCACATGTTGGTTCTTAATCTGGAGTGCTGGGAAGATAAAGATGACTTACCCATGGATACAAAGGGGTGACAACTCCCAGCAAATGGCCATCCTGTTACAAAATGTTGAGGGGCATTCCTTTGGTTATCTTGTTGGGTTTCTGCCTCCATGACTTCCTCTACAGATCGGTGGTCACTGCTCGGGTAACCAGCTATGGGGAAAATGGGAAATAGGAATTCTCTCTTGGGATAGAACTTGGAAGGTTTAGGCATCTTTAATGCCCCAGGAAGTAGGGAGCAAGGTAGCTCCTCCAGTGGACCACAAATGAGGAAGATTTAGCCAAACGATCATTGTGCTTCCTATTGCAGTCAGTACTTCTCAGCCTTTTGTCACTTCCTAGCTCTTAGAAAAGCTTCTCTTAGATGGTGTAATCTTGGCTTGGCTGTGCTATAGGGCAGGAGTGGAAGAATCATGCTTCCTATTTAGGCCAGTTTTGTTAAAAGGAAAGTGCTACTCCCCACTCCTGCACCTATCCCACCAAGGATGGAGGTGATGGCAGGGATACATAGGAGAGATCTCCCACAGGACAGTAGAACATGGGGGACAGACAATAAGACTGTAGGATCCAGCTGCTTCTCCTCTCCAGGAAATTCTCTTTCCAGTGTTAACCTGGAAGGATCTAATTATTGTTTTTTGACAAATTTGGGGGTAGGGAACAATTACCTACAGGCTCTACTATTTCCTAGATGAAATTATCTGATATGTAAACTAGAAGAAGTTGTTATGGACTGAATGGTGTCCCCCACCGAATTCATATGTTGAAGTCCTAACCACCAATGTGACTGTATTTTGAGACAGAACCTTTAAAGAGGTGATTTAAGTTAAATGAGGTTATAAGGATGGGGCCCTAATCTTATAGGACTGGTGTCCTTATAAGAAGAAGAAGAGACACCAAAGATCTCTCTCTCCTTCAGCACACAGGGAAGAGGCCATCTGAGGACACAACCAGAAGGAGGTCCTCTACAAGCCAGGAAGAGAGCCTTCTCCAGAAATCAACCTGATGGCACCTTGATCTTTGACTTCTAGCCACCAGAACTCTGAGAAAATAAATTTCTGTTGTTTGAACCACCTGGTCTGTGGTATTTCATTATGGCAGCCCCATCAGAGTAATACAAAAGGCCAGACCCCTAGATCCTGGAAATGTCTTGCTCTTTGCTGAGGTGCCTGTTAAAATTTAACGTATTCATGAGCTAATGCAAGTTCTCCAAGGGCTGACAACCCTGGGGAAAGACACATCTCAACACACTCACTGATGGTTTGAACAAAATGCAGTATATGCTCCAAGGCTCCAAGGGGAAAGACACTCCGTGATCGAAAGAGGATAGCATCTCTGTGGTTCAACAACATTTCCTTTCCAGAAACATCCGCATTCTGAGAGAATTTAATTCTTGTATCTGTAAACAACGTGGAGGTATTTTACCGTACTACTCAGTAAGCTATGTATTCCTGTTTTCATCCTGTAGTGACTTTCAAATGCTTAGCATGTTGTCTAGCATGCACTAGGCCCTTGGATATTATTTGTCAACTTCAATTGAACTTCAGAAGAAAATACCAATGACTGCATTTCTGAATTTCACTCCTCCTGAGAGTAAGAATGTGTGTGTTGAATTTATCCCTATATCCCAACCCTAGGGCACTTAAGAGAGGGTATGCAATAGTCAGTCAATAAATCTTGGCTTACACGGTGAAATTTAATAAAACAAACACCCGACCATTTGAAATATTTGCTGAAAACTGCCAATTCTATTTTCATTTGGATGAAATTTGCTCATTTGCCTCAGTTTGAGTCATGTTTCTCAATCTGTTTTTTTTTTTTGCAACATTATTGGCATCATGTCAGAAAAATATTATAAAACAGCAGTCTTGAGACAATCACCAGAACATCTGAGTCATAACTAAGACATAACCCAGGAATTTGAAATGTAAATAAACTATTTTTTTCTTGAAGCATCTGAACCAAAAACACACAGTAAATACAATCTACTAATACAGATGGTTAAAGAGACTTGAACTTTAAGATATAGCAATTTTCTTTGCAGTATTGAATTAGTAAAACAGGTATTTCTAAATGACGTTCTTTTGATAATTTGAAAGCTGTCTCTAATCCTTATAAGTCAGAAAAATGGATTGACTTAGATATGCAATAACTTTCATCACAGAACAGCTGAATGATTATTCATTAAGATAATTGATGTCTCTATAAACTGAAGTATTTTCCCCTCATCCATTCCTGTTGTTAAAATGTTTGTATTGTTGAGATGTCTTCCCATGCTATGATTTTGGAGTTGTACAATGAAGACTTGGGGGTCAACTAACAATTTTCTGCACTGGGGCATGGAAACACCGTTCCTCTCCCTTGCCTGTGGATGAAATGTTGACACGTAACACTTAGGATCATTGGGGCAAATCATTCTCTGTATTGGGGCTCTTTCACATCTGGAGGCCAATCCCTACCATCATTCTCTATCAGCCTGTGTACATATTGGGAACTTCTCTGACTTTTGACCCTTAAAAAAAAAAGCAGCTTGGTTTTTGGGTTTTTTCTTTAACTCCTACCACAATCTCCATTATTTAGTCTGCCCATTTCTGGAAGCTCATGCCCAAAGTCTGGCCACCGACAGCCGACATTCCTACAAGCTCCTCTCTCCGCAAAGAAGCTGTTTCAGGTGCAATGCTTTGGTTCATCTGCAGGATTTGAAATTTCATGGTTTGTGGACTACGTCAAGGCTCCAATGTGGTTAGATTGTTGTGGGGTTTTTTGGTTTTTCTTGGTTTTTAGCCTTTGTATTGTTGTTTTTAAAAATCTATTATCAATGCAACAAAAAAAGGGTAAAGATCTGATACCTGTGGGCTTGCATTTCCAAATGGCAGCAACTGGCTAAATCTGAGTAACAGCCGCACTTTGGACAAAGATATACTCTCCAGTGTGACCCTGTCCCCACCATTCCCATAGCATATCTTTATCTATCTGGCACCTAAAGGCCTTTGAGTCTTTGACCTCTTATCTGCCTCAAGATGTTGATTATTGGACCAAACAAGCACAGTAATGTCTGCCCTACATTCACAGGGGTATAATCTAAACCTGTGCTGTCCAAAATAGTAGCCGCTGGCCACAGGTAGCTACTTGAGCACTTGAAATGTGGCTAAGGTGACCAGAAAACAGATATTTTTTTGATATTTACTTAATTTTTAGCAATTGTTTAAAATTAAAACATAAAGTTCTATTGGCCAGTGGTGGTCTATACCAAGAGAGGTTATAGGATTGAAAGATTTTATTGCCCACATGCAAATGTTTGTTATTTTCCTTGGATCAGAACAGGCATCTTCATTTTAGGTGCTCTTTCATGAACACCTCTTTACCACAAGTATGTCATGTCTTCTGAACAGAGACGTTGATTAAGCCCAAGGACACAAAGTCCCCAAGCTCTGTCCTCTCTGTCCTACTTCCAAGCAGCAGTATGCAGAAAATCACTAGGATGCCATTTACATGCTGAAATTTAAGAGAAGACAAAAGTGACCAACCTTCAGAGCCTTCCTTTACAGCTTGCCACCTTGCCTTCAAATCGCTTAGACTTTGGAGGACATCTGTCAGAAAACCTAGAGGGTATCTGGGGACATAATACACTGGCCCTCTCTCACTTGCTGAGCTAAGCTACGCTAATATGTATGTTATAGACCAGCTTAGAATACAAGAAAAACCCTTGAGAGAAAGGGACAAAAGACATTTCTATGCTGTGGGAGTGGGTTGATCCTTGGGCTTTTCCTAAGAGAGTCCAGGGCCTAATTAGACATCAGTGGAAGGCAGGGACCCTCAAGGAGAAATAACAGAAGACAGACAGCCCCCAAGGCATAGAAGGGTGCTTAGAGAGGAGAATAGATCAAAGGAAGAATTGCTTTTCCATCACACACTCCACCTGGACAGGCTGCTTTGGTTTCCTAGAACTTGGCAGTGCTTGTGCTTCTATCAAAGCACTTGGAATAGAAGCTCTTTCTCTACAGCACCCTTCTGCTCCCAAAATATGGCCTAAACCTCTCCTCTGGAATCCTTCTGGATGGTTATAAAACAAATTCCAAACAAGGACAAGCTCGTGAACACTAGTGCATATGGGAATACAGCTTGTTACACCACATAATGGACTAGTTTGATTAGCTACATGTCTTCTGTATTGTCCTTAGCTCCCAAACAGAAAAAAGCAAGAATAATCCCTTATAGAGAGTTTATTATACATGATCACATATGATAAAACATTCGTTTCACTTCAGCAATACTATTACTAATATCATCCCCTTTCCACAGATGAGAAATTGAGGCTCCAAGAAGTTAAGCAACTGGATAAAGGCTCCACTGCTGTGACAGAGAAAAATTGGGGTTCTGTGTCTTATGTACATAAACAAGCCAATTAATTGTGGCATCAGCCTTTGGGGGAGAAGTCAACTTTTATTCTGCAAGATCAATCTGCAGGGAGACAGGGGGCATACGCCCTCAGATCTATCTCCCTAACTGAGGATTTGGGGCAAAATTTAAGAGGTTAGGGAAAACAGGCTGGCATGCAGAAATGCTGGTGGGATAAGCTTTGATTGGTAGGTTTCAACCATTTATGGTAAGGTTCTAAACATTTATGACAGGTTGGTGGAGGAATTTTAACATTGGATCTTCCTGAATGAGGGACCCCTCATTTCTGATAAGAGTCTAACATTCAAGTTCTGATCATGTTTGCATCCCAGGGTTCCATGGGGAGGAAGATCTTTAGTTCTGTGGTCATTTCAGGCCACAATTTCTTCTTTCATGGGTGCTCTGGCTACGTGACTTTGCAGTTTTCCTGAAAGACAGTTCTTAATAACTTTCTGGATAAGAGATGGGGTCAATTGAGCTGATCCTGGAGGCCTGTGGTTTACAAATCGCTCCTTTTTGTTCTTCATTCCTAAATCTTGAAGGACATAGGGAGATGACTGCTCCAGCTTCTTCCTACTGATAAAGGGTGTAGGTTGATCCATCTCATTAATCCACTCTCTTAGTAAGATGGTGATGCAGGTGGCTTTTATTTTGTTGTACTTTCCTTCTATACCCATTTTATTGAGAGTTTTTTCATAAAATGTTGAATCTTGTCAAATTTTTTCTCTGCATCTATTGAAATGATCATGTAGTTTTTATTCCTCATTTTGTTAATGTGGTGTATTACATTGATGATTTTGCAGATGTTGAGCCAACCTGCATCCCTGGTATAAATCCCTCTTGATCATGTTTTATGATCCTTTTAATGTACTACTGTATTTGGTTTGCCAATACTATGTTGAGGATTTGTGCATCTATATTCATTAGCTGCATTGACGTGTAATTTACTTTCTTTGTTTTGTCCTTCTCTGGCTTTGGGATCAGGGCAATATTGGCCTCATAAAATGTGTTAGGAAGTGTTCCATCTTCAACATTTTGCAATACTTTGAGAAGGATAGGCAATAAATCTTCCTGAATGGGCAAATTATCTGGAGAAGCCATCTGGTCCTCGACTTTTATTTTTTGGAAACTTTTGATTACTATTTCAATCTATTTACTTGTGATTGGTCTATTCAGATTCTCTATTTCTTCTTTATTCAGTTTTGGGAGGTTCTATGAATCTAAGAATTTATCCATTTCTTCTACATTGCCCAATTTGTAGGCATGTAGTTTTTCAGAGTATTCTCTTACGAGCCCTTGTATTTCTGTGGTATCTGTTGTAATTCCTCCTCTTTCATTTCTAACTTTATTTATTTGAGACTTCCCTCTTTTTTTCTTGGTGAGTCTGGCTAAGTGTTTGTAAATTCTGTTTATCTTCTCAAAGAGCCACCTCTTAGTTTCACTGATCCTTTCTACTGTTTTTTTAGTTTGTTTCTATTTCATTTATTTCTGCTCTAATTTTTATTTCCCTCCTTCTGCTGACTTTTGACTTTAATATTTTTTCTAGTTCTTTTAGGTGTAGGGTAAAATTTCTTTTTTTCAGATTTTTCTTCTTTGTTAAGGTTAGCCTCTATTGCTATGAATTTCCCTCTTAGGGCCATTTTTGCTACAGACCATATGAGTTGGTATAGTGTGTTTTCATTTTCATTTATCTCTGGGTATCTTTTGATTTCTCCTTTAATTTATTCATTGATCCATTGGTTGTTCAGTAGAGTGCTCTGTAGTCTCCACATATTTGTCACTTTCTCATCTTTTTTCTTGCTGTTTATTTCTAGTTTCATAGCATTATAATCAGAAGAGATGATTCATATGATTTCATTCTTCTTAAATTTAACAGGACTTGCATTGTCTCCCAACATATGGTCTATCTGCTTTTGGTGTCATATCCAAAAAATTATTGCCAAGAACAATGTCAAAGTTAACTTTCCCTATATTGTCATCTAGGACTTTCATGGTTTCAGGTGTTACATTGAAGTTTTAATCAATTCCAGTTAATTTTTGAGTGGTGTAAGATAGGGATTCAATTTTTTCAATTGTGTGTGAATAGCCAGTACTCCAAACACCATTTATTGAAAAGACTATCTTTTCCTCATTAGGTATTCTTGGCTCCCTTGTCAAATATTGGTTTACCAAATATGCATGGATTTATTTCTGGGCTTTCAAATCTGTTTCATTGACCTCTGCACTTATTTTTTCGTCAGAAACATCCTGTTTTGATTACTACATGTTTGTATTATAGTTTTAAATCAGGGAATGTAACACTTCCAGCTATGTTCTTTCTCAAGATTGCTTTGGATATTCATGGCCTTTGGTGATTCTTATAAATTTTAGAATGTTTCTTCTATTTCTATGAATAATAACACTTGAATTTTGATAGCATTGAATATATAGATGACTTTGGATAGTATTGACATTTTAGCAATAGTAACACTTCTGATCCATAAATATAGATCATCTTTCCACTTTTTTTGTCTTCTTGAACTTCTTTCATCAATGTTTTATAGTTTTCAGTGTATATACCTTTCCTCTCCTTGGTTAAATTTATTCCTAAATATTTGATTGTTATTAATGGTATTCTAAGTGTGTTATTTTCTTTTTTTACATTTTTCAGATAATTTGGGGGTAGTGCATAGAAATAAAACTGATTTTTTACATGTCCATTGATTTTGTATCCTGAAATTTTACCAAATTTATTTATTAATTCTCAGAGTTTTTTGTGTGTCTTTAGGATTTTTATATATAATATGTCATCTGTAAACACAAAATTTTAGTATTCATTTCTGATTTAGATGACTTTTTTCTTTTTCTTACCTAATTTTCCTGCCTAGGACTTCCAGTACTATGTTGAATAGGAGTGATGAACGTGGACATTCTTTAATTGTTCCTAATTTTAGAGGAAAAGCTCTCAAATTTTCACTATTGAGTATAATAGCTGTGGGCTTGACATACATGGCCTCTATTATATTCAGGTATATCTTTGCCCATTTTGTTGAGCTTTTATCCTGAAAGAATGCTACTTTTTTAAATGTTTTTTTCTCTATCTATTGAGAAGAACATAGGTTTTTTATCCTATGATTCTTCAGTAGCATGTTCCTTAGTCCCC
The DNA here is from genome assembly GCF_021613505.1 of Equus quagga. NCBI lineage: Eukaryota > Metazoa > Chordata > Mammalia > Perissodactyla > Equidae > Equus > Equus quagga. The sequence continues at coordinate 72,976,120 of NC_060269.1, forward strand.
AGATATTTGTGACTTTCTCAACTTTTTTCTTGTACTTGTTTCTAGTTTCATAGCAATATTTCCAGAAAAGGTGTTTTATATGATTTCAATCTTCTTCAATTTATTGATGCTTGCTTTGTTTCCCAACATATGGTCATCTTTGAGAATATATCATATGCACATGAGAAGAATGTGCATTTTGCTGTTTTTGGATGGAATGGTCTATATATGTCTATTAAGTCCATCTACTCTAGTGTTTCATTTAAGGCCACTGTTCCCTTGTTGACTTTCTGTCTAGATGATGTATCCATTGATATAAGAGGGATGTTAAGGTCCCCTACTATTATTTCATTGCTGTTAGTTTCTCCATTTAGGTCTGTTAGTATTTGCTTTATATACTTTGTTGCTCCTGTGTTTGGTGCATATGTATTAATAAGTATTATGTCTTCTTGAAGAATGTAACTTTTCTCATTATATAATGACCATCTTTGTCTCTCATTATCTTTTTATCTCGAAGTCCACATTGTCTGATATAAGTATGCCTACACCCACTTTCTTTTGCTTGCCATTTGCCTGAGGTATCATGTTCTATCCCTTCACTCTGAGCCAATACTATACTTGTCAAAGCTGTCTTTCAGAGATGAAGGAGACATAAAGTCATTCCCAAATGCACTAAAGCTAAGGGAATTCGTTAGTAGTAGACCTGCCGTACAAAAAATGCTAAATAAAGTTCTCCAAAGTAAAATGAAAAGACCCTAATTAACAAGATAAAGTCATATGAATGTGTCACACTCACTGGTAAAAGTAAGCATATAGTCAAAGTCAGATTCATGAATATATTATTATTCATTGACCTTTCTTTTTTCTTTCAACATTTTGAATATATCATCATACTCTTCCCTGACCTGCAGAATTTCTCCTGAGAAACTGCTGATAGGTTTGTTGATGATCCATTCAATATGACAAGTTGCTTTTCTGTTGTTGCTTTCAAAATACTCTCCTTGTCTTTGACTATTGATAATTTAACTATAATGTACGTCTGTATAGCCCTTTTGGGGTTCAACTTATTTAGGAAGTTTTGGTCCTCATGAATCTGAATGTCCCTTTTTCTCTCTTCTCTTTCTGGGTTTCCCATAATATGAATGCTGCTTTGCTTGAAAGGGTCATATAAGTCCTGTAGGCATTCTTCACTTTGTTTTATTCTTTTTTTACTTGTTGCCACTCTGATTATGTAATTTTAAATGCTTTCTTCTTCAAGTTCACTGATTTTTTTCTTCTGCTGTTGAAAAATGTTATTTGAAACTCTATATTGACTTTTTCAGCTCAGTCATTGTATTATTTAGCTCTAGAATTGTTTGTTTTTTTGATGGTTTATATTTCTTTGTTGAAGGTCTCATTTTGTTCATGCATTTCTTTCCTAATTTTGTTTAGTTGTTTACCAATTCATTCTTGTATTTCACTGAGCTTCTTTAAGAGGATTATTCTGATTCTTTACCAGACAATTCATAGATCTATATTTCTTTAGGGTCAGTTATTGGAGCTCAATATTTTCCTTTGTCAGTATCATGTTTACCTGAATCTTTCTCATACTTGTATTATTGCATTGGTATCAGCACATTTGAATAAGTTGTCTTATTTTGCATACCTTACAGTTGTGCTTCAGCAGAAAAAGACCTTCACTGTTTGGGTAAATTTGGTCTTCTAAAAAGTTCTTCTGGCGACATCCACAGGAATGTAGGGTGTACTGCTGGGGTCTTTTGTTGAATAAGTTCTCTGCCTGTTCTCTGAGGTCAGAGGAAGGACTGATGACTGGGCTCTACGTTCAAGCAGGACTTGAGTGGATGGCTGTGCTCTATGTTGAGTTGGGCCGGCTGGCTGTGCTTCAAGGTCAAATGGGGCCACAAGGTATGCTCTCAGTCACCTCTAGTCAGAGTAACGCACTGTGTTCCATGGCAAAGTAGTGCTCTGGTGGGACTACATGATTGGTCATGACTACAAGCAAGGGTCCCAAAAGAGACAATGCTGCTGAGTGAACATCCTGGTCAGAGGGACAACAAACTTGGCTCTGTAAATGAGCAGAGGTGCTGGTTGAGATTTCTGCTCCAGCACCACACCTGCAGGAATTCAGCCTGCCAATACCTGTATGCTTGTTGCTGTAAGCCCCCTACTCTCTCTCTTTATCTGACCCCTTGTGGTCCACCCCTGCTGATGCTCCAGCAATCTTCGTGAGGCAAGATCCAAGTAGACTTTCTGATAAGTGTTTCACAACTCTTGGGAAGCTGGATGTTCATTTTTAGCTCTCT